>NC_140167.1:79175409-79192909 GCF_963971535.1 Notolepis coatsorum
AGATATCGGTGTAGAGGTGGAGAGACAAGGAGATGTAGAGGGGAGAGGAACAGAGAGATGTAGAGGAGGGAGAGACAGAGAGATATAGAGGAACAGAGAACAGAGGGAGATGTAGAGGGGGAGAACAGAGAGATGTAGAGAGGGAGAGGAACAGAGAGATGTAGAGGAGGGGAGAGGAACAGAGAGATGTAGAGGGGGGAGAGACAGAGAGAGATGTAGAGGAGGAGAGGAACAGAGAGAGATGTAGAGGGGGGAGAAACAGAGAGATGTAGAGGAGGGGAGAGACAGAGAGAGATGTAGAGGAGGAGAGACAAGAGATGTAGAGGAGGGGAGAAACAGAGAGAGATATAGAGAGGGGGGACAGAGAGATATAGTGGAGGGAGATACAGATATCTGTGTAGAGGGAGAGAGACAAGGAGATGTAGAGGGGAGAGGAACAGAGAGATGTAGAGGCGGGGAGAGACAGAGAGAGATGTAGAGGAGGGAGAGACAAGGAGATGTAGAGGGGAGAGACAGAGATAAATATATTAGAGAAACGCATTTAAAAAAATTGAATTAATAAAAAAAGGCTTTCTCGCACTACCAGATACAGAAAAACTACCAGTCCTACTAGGGGAGGACTCAACAAGCTGTGAGCTAGCAGCAGCATAATTGCTGCCTGCCATAGACTGAGGGACAGTGAGTGACAGTCACCTGACATGTTTACGCCGTAATACTTGATGTTTATTTTACGATGATATTTTGTATGTACTTATATCTGTTTGTAATCCATGTTTATGTTTAATATTGCTTTGGCAACATGTAGAAGTACGTCATGCCAATAAAGCCATTTGAATTGAATTGAATTGAATTGAGAGAGATGTAGAGGAGGGGAGAGACAGAGAGAGATGTAGAGGAGGGGAGAGACAGAGAGAGATGTAGAGGGGGAGAGAGGCAGAGATAAATTTATAGGGGGAGAAACAGAGAGAGATATAGAGGGGAGATACAGATATCGGTGTAGAGGGAGAGAGGCAAGGAGATGTAGAGGGGAGAGGAACAGAGAGATGCAGAGAGAGATGTAGAGGTGGGAGAGACAGAGAGAGATATAGAGGAGGGGAGATAGAGAGATCGGTGTAGAGAGGGGGGAGGGGAGATGTAGAGGGGGGAGAGACAGAGAGAGATATAGAGGGGGGGATAGAGAGATCGGTGTAGAGAGGGGGGAGGGGAGATGTAGAGAGGGGAGAGACAGAGATAGATGTAGAGGCAAGGGGAGACAGAGATAGATGTAGAGGTGGGAGAGGCAGAGAGAGACAGAGAGATGTAGACGGAAGAGATGCAGAGAGAGATGTAGAGGGGGGAGAGACAGAGAGAGATGTAGAGGCAAGGGGAGACAGAGATAGATGTAGAGGCAAGGGGAGACAGAGAGAGACAGAGAGATGTAGACGGAAGAGATGCAGAGAGAGATGTAGAGAGAGACAGAGAGAGATGTAGAGGGAGAGAGACAGAGAGAGATGTAGAGGGAGAGAGACAGAGAGAGATGTAGAGCGAGACAGAGAGATGTAGAGGGAGAGAGACAGAGAGAGATGTAGAGCGAGACAGAGAGATGTAGAGGGAAGAGATGCAGAGAGAGATGTAGAGCAAGACAGAGAGATGTAGAGGGGGAGACAGAGAGAGATCTAACAAATCAACCAAATCTCAAAGTAAATTAGAATTCTATTTGACCCTAAACAGAGAGTACACGGTGGCAGAATACCTGACTACTGTGAATGAGAGAAAATTAAGAAAAACATTGACACGGTACAGACTGAGTGGACATAGTCTAGCCATAGAAACAGGCCGTCACAGGCAAAACTGGCTGCCCAGAGAGGCCAGGCTGTGTTCACTTTGCCATCAGGGGGACGTTGAGACAGAACCTCACTTCCTGCTATACTGTGAGAAATACAAGGATCTAAGAGAAGTCCTCTTTGATAAAATAAACAAAATTGATGCACAGTTTATCCATCTCCCTGATCACCAAAAGCTGCTATACATGTGTGGGGAGAAAAGTCAGTGTACAGCATTAGCTGCAAAATATGTAGATGGTTGTCACACAATAAGAGAACAAGCCCTGTAAATGTATCTGAGTGGCCACACTTGAAAAATGACTACCCGATCGAGTGACTATTTTGTAAATTAATATGTTTCTTGTTGATTGTCCTTACTGTTATTACTAATATTATGATATTTTATTGCTTAATATATATGTTATTGTTTGTATGTTGAACTTGCTTTGGCAATAAGTATGTTAATATTTCATGCCAATAAAGCCTGTTTGAATTGAATTGAATTGAGAGATGTAGAGCGAGACAGAGAGATGTAGAGCGAGAGAGACAGAGAGAGATGTAGAGGGAGACAGAGATATGTAGAGGGAGAGAGACAGAGAGAGATGTAGAGGGAGAGACAGAGAGAGATGTAGAGGGAAGAGATGCATAGAGAGATGTAGAGCAAGACAGAGAGATGTAGAGCAAGACAGAGAGATGTAGAGGGGGAGAGACAGAGAGAGATGTAGAGCGAGACAGAGAGATGTAGAGGGAGACAGTGCAGAACAATACCAGAAAGCAACTCATACCCCAAGAATCCAAACACTTTTGGATAACTTTCTGGACTCCACATACTCTCACAGTAAAGAAAGCCTCAACCTAGCAGTAAACAATATTAACAATATATACAGACAAACAGCAAAGGAGGCACAACTGAAATGTACTACAAACAAACCAAAAACTGCAACAAAAAACAGCTGGTTTGATACAGATTGTAAAATCATTAGGAAAAAAATTTGAATGCTATCAAATCAAAAACACAGAGACCCCAATAATGCTGATGTACGCTTTCTCTACTGTGAGACCCTAAAACTGTACAAACGTACACTCAGAACCAAAAAACAACAATATGACAAACAGCAACTGACACTAATTGAGGAGGCAATCAATACAAACAACTTTTGGCAACATTGGAAACACATAAACAAACCACAAAAACAGGAATTGGCTATACAGAACAGTGATATATGGACAACCCATTTTAAAACACTATACCACACTGTTCAAATTGATGGAAACACAGAACAATCTCAAATTCTTGATAAATTGACTAAATTGGAGCTTGCCATAAAATACAATCAAAATCCATTAGACTCCCCAATTATTGAGAAGGAACTGCTTAAGAAACTACAAACTCTTAAATCTAAAAAGGTTTGTGGACCTGATGGCATCTTGAATGAGATGATGAAAAATATGAACAAGAAATTCCAATTGGCTATATTAAAACTATTCAATTTGGTCCTGAGTGTAGGATATTTTCCTGACATCTGGAATCACGGACTCATAACCCCAATCTATAAAAGCAGAGACAAATTTGACCCTAATAACTACAGAGGCATCTGTGTGAACAGTAATCTGGGGAAGGTTTTCTGTAGTATTATGAATACCAGACTTTTAAACTTCCTTACCAAGCACAATGTCTTGAGTAAAAGCCAAATTGGATTTATACCAAAACACCGCACAACCGATCATATTTACACCCTACATACCCTAATTGATAAACATATAAACCAAAATAAAACCAAAATATATGCCTGTTTTATTGACTTCCAAAAGGCTTTTGATTCTATTTGGCATACAGGACTGTTCTATAAAGTTATAGAGAGTGGTGTAGGGGGTAAAACATATGATATTATTAAATCAATGTACTCTGGTAATATGTGCAGCGTAAAAATTGGCAAAAAAAAAACAGAATTCTTGACCCAAGGGCGAGGCGTTCATCAGGGCTGCAACCTCAGCCCGGCACTCTTCAATATCTATATTAATGAATTGGCTAATATACTAGAAAAGTCCTCTGCCCCCGGTGTAAGTCTCCACAATCGGGAAGTGAAATGCCTGCTCTTTGCAGATGACCTGGTTGTGTTGTCCCCCACAGCAGACGGCCTACAGCAGAGCCTGGACCTGCTAGCATTACTGTCAGACCTGGGCCTTGGCAGTAAACCCCAAAAAGACCAAAATAATGATATTCCAAAAAAGATCCAGATCTCAGGACGTCCTACCAAAGTTCTCAATTGGTACAAGACATGTAGAGTACTGCACACATTACACCTATTTAGGCCTAAAACTAAGTTCAACTGGACATCTTAAGGAAGCAGTCAATGAGCTGAGAGGGAAAGCACGCCGGGCTTTCTACGCCATAAAAATAAATATACAAACAGAAATACCAATTTGAATCTGGTTAAAATTAATTGAATGTGTTATTGAACCAATTGCACTCTATGGCATGGTGTGGGGTCCACTTACAAAACAAGACTTTACCCAATGGGACAAACACCCCATTGAGACCCTGCATGCAGAGTTCTGTAAGATTATCCTACATGTCCAGAGGAAAACTACAAACAATGCATGCAGGGCAGAATTAGGCCGTTACCCACTAATACTAAAAATACAAAAAAGAGCAATTCACTTTTGGACACACCTAAAACGAAGTGACCCCCTCTCGTACCATTATCAAGCCCTGCAGTGCCAAGAGCTGAGGAGCATCAGGAACCCCCTTACCCAGCTGGTCCTGAGGCTGAGTCCACAAACCTGCTCTCTTAACACACCTCAGGAACAGAACACATCACCAATCAGAATAAATCAAATTACTACACAGCTAAAACAAAACTACATCACCTATTGGAAAACACAAATAAAAGCACAGAGCAAAATGCAGTGCTATCTGGCTCTAAATCGACAGTACACCATAGCAGATTACTTGAGCATGGTGACTGATCAACAACTAAAAAGAACCTTGACAAAATACAGACTGAGTGAGCACAGCCTCGCTGTTGAAAAGGGGAGGCACAGGAAAACCTGGCTCCCTGCAGAGCAAAGGCTATGCTGTCATTGCATCCTCAGTGAGCCTGAAACTGAGTTGCACTTCCTCACCAAATGTGAAAAATATAAAGATATTAGAGAAACGCATTTAAAATTTTTTTAACTAATAACAAAAGGTTTTCTTGCACTACCAGATACAGGAAAACTACCAGTCCTACTAGGGGAGGACTCAACAAGCTGTGAGCTAGCAGCAGCATATGTTGCTGCCTGCCACAAACTGAGGGACAGTGAGTGACAGTCACCTGACATGTTTATGCCGTAATATTTTATGTTCTATTTTATGATGAAAATGTTTGTATATACTATGACATTAATATGTGTTTTGTAATCCATGCTTATGTTATCAACCATTTGCTTTGGCAACATGTACAAGCTGCGTCATGCCAATAAAGCCACTTGAATTGAATTGAATTGAATTGACAGAGAGATGTAGAGGGAAGAGATGCAGAGAGAGATGTAGAGCGAGAGAGAGAGATGTAGAGGTAGAGAGACAGAGAGAGATGTAGAGCGAGAGAGAGAGATGTAGAGGTAGAGAGACAGAGAGAGATGTAGAGCGAGACAGAGAGATGTAGAGGTAGAGAGACAGAGAGAGATGTAGAGCGAGAGAGAGAGATGTACCGGGACCATGACTGAATACACGTAGGACACTGCATGCAGAATGCTGCAGATGCAAGTCTTACCTTGCATACTTCCTTTCTTTTCATTTATCTCTTGTGCTTTTCTTCTCAGTCTCATATCCATTCCATTTGTTTGTTTTTTCCAATTCATTTATTTAATTTTTCCCTCTTGTCTCTCCACCCTCTCTTTCAGGTCAATGTTTGATTCTCTCTCTCTCTCTCTCTCTCTCTCTCTCTCTCTCTCTCTCTCTCTCTCTCTCTCTCTCTCTCTCTCTCTCTCTCTCTCTCATATATATATATATATATTTTCCCTCATCTTTGGCTAGGGAAATGCGGTTAACGTTGGGCTACTCACCCAGACCCTTGGGCTGATGGGTTTGAATGGAGTGGCCTTGGGTTATTGTTATATTTGTTCTCTGTTTTTGTCTTTCTGTCACCTTTTCCTTTTGTCATATGCGTTTGTTTATGTTCTTTGTCTGCTCTCTCGTCTTGTCTGTGTCTTTGTTGTCTGTCTGTGTTTTTGTTTGTATGTTCTGCTTGCTGCTATCACTCTCTACCTGCACCTCCTTACACAACTCCATTGATCTATCATTTTCAAAGGTACAATTGAAATAGAAACAGTCAGGGGACTAAAGGTTGTTCACATTAATATCAGGAGCATTAGATATAAAATTAATGACCTTAGATCATGGGTTACTCTCTACAAACCTAATGTCATCACTATCTCTGAAACATGGTTATATGAGTTAATTTCTGATGCGAGTATGAAAATTGACAACTTCGTGCTTTATCGAGCGGACAGGGATGCTAAAGGAGGTGGGCTGGCCACATACTCTAATCTAGTTTCTGAACGTCTATCTCCTGCCATAGAGCCCGTTCATTTTGAAAGCCTTTTTATTAATATTAAGTTTCACGAAAACAAACATTTAACAATTGGCAACATCTACAGGCCACCATCAGCTCCGGCTGAGTCTACTAAATGCATCCTATCAACCATTAATTCTTTTGATAAACAAAATGAAATGATCATATTGGGAGATTTTAATAAAAATTGGCCTGGCCATTCCTGCACCAATGACAGAAACGTATTTAGGAGTGTAAATCTTACCCAGCTAATTAAGGAACCCACTACAGTGGACAACCGGTCCTCATCTCTCTTGGACTGGATACTCGTCACTAATCCTGGGCGGATCATTAAATCTGGTGTTATGTCTGATTGTTTTAGTGACCATTCTGTTATTTTTTGTGTTTGGAAAATTTAAATCCCAAGCTCTCCACCAAAATACATAACGCTGAGACAAAGTAAAAACATTAACGTGCATCATTTTATTCAAGACCTAATTGGTATAAATTGGAACAGATTTCAGCTAATTCCCTCTGTTGAGGATGCATGGGATTTTTTCCACTCTGAAGTTACTAAAGTAATTGATGTTCATGCCCCCATCAAAACAATTAGAGTGAAAGGTACTGTAGACATTTACCGTGGATCAGCTCACATCTTATCCATCTATTTAAAGAAAGGGACAAAGCCTGGGTGAAATACCGAACAACTAAAGACCCTGTGGATTGGGAACATTATAGATATCTGAGGAATTCATCAAAAACTCAAACAAGGAATGCAAAATCCAATTACTACAAAAATAGTTTTAGACATGATTTTCATAATCCAAAACAGTTTTGGAACAAACTGAACACTGTTCTCAATAAAACGGACAAAAAAACTATAAAGCAGATACAAATCAATAATGACATTATTTCTGATCCTCTACTCATATCCCAAGCATTCAATAAACACTTCTCCTCTATCTGTAGTTCCCAATGCACAGACTCCTATGTTACAGCTGGTTCCCCTAACTTAAGTGCTCATAATGGTTCGTTTTATTTTAAGAAAATTCTGCCTACTGATGTTTACTATGCAATATGTGAACTGAAAGAGAGTTGTGGTGCTGGTCCTGATGGTCTTGAAGCCAAATTTATCAAACTTGCTGCTCACATATTAATGTATCCCCTTGCAGACTTGTTCAACTTATCTTTGTCTACCTCCTCATTCCCATCGATATGGAAATGTGCAAGAGTTACCCCCATTTTTAAAGCTGGAGATCCATCAGATTTAAATAATTATAGACCTATTTCCATTATATGCACTATTACGAAAATCTTTGAAGACTTATTTTTAAACAATTATCAAAATACATTAACCTTGGCAACATTTTATCCCCCTTCCAATCAGGATTCAGACCTCATTACTCTACAACCACAGCTACATTAAAATTCACCAGTAATGTGCTTTTGTCCTTTGACAGAGGCCATCTTACTGGTGCAATATTCATTGATCTTTCCAAAGCGTTCGATATGGTTGATCACTACCTCCTCCTTGACAAACTGTACTCTATTGGTTTAAACCGAAATGCCCTACTATGGTTTAGTGCCTATCTTCACAACAGGCGCCAGTGTGTTGTACTTCAAGGCTCTCAGTCAGAGTTTCTAACTGTTGAGAAAGGTGTTCCTCAGGGTTCCATATTGGGGCCACTTCTCTTCTCTATATTTATTAATGATCTGCCAGATATTTGTTCCCACTGTCAAGTCCAGCTCTATGCTGATGATACCGTTATTTATGTCTCTGATAAAAACATTTATCAAATTCAACATTTTCTACAGTCAGACTTCAATTTGGTCCAAAAATGGCTTAAAAACAACAAACTATTACTGAATAAGAAGAAGTCTTGTAGCATGCTGCTTGGCCACTCACGTAGTGGTGCAAGTTCCATTGACCTACAGATCAATTTTGAAGACGGCTCCCATCTTGAAAAAGTGGATTCATTTAAATACCTCGGTATCACGATCGATCCAGAACTCTCATTCAAACTTCACATTGAACTTACCATTAAAAAACCATATGGCAGCTTGTGCTCACTTTATCCCTCAATCAATTGTTTCTCATTTGAAGTGAGGAAAAGAATAATCTCCCAAGTACTACTTCCCATTGTAGATTATGCTGATATTGTATATATGAACACCACAGACACTAATCTGAAACCTCTCAATGTATTATATAACTCCCTATGTAGATTTGTGCTGAGGTGTCCATACAGAACACACCACTGCTCTCTGTATAGTTCGCTTGATTGGCTGCAGCCTAAGGCAAGAAGGCAACTTCACTGGTACCTATTCCTTTTTAAATTTGTTCACTTTAACTGTCCTTCTTACTTGAAACAGTCTCTGGAACCATATACATCACCATACCCGCTTAGACATTCACAACATCCCTATTTTACTGTTCCCAGAAGAATATTTTCTGTAGCTGGACGAAGGTCATTCCATTACAAAGCTCCATCTGACTGGAACAACCTTCCTCTTTCTCTCAGATCTGTTACCTCTCTTGGCCGCTTCAAGACTTCACTGTATTCACATCTTGAAACTACCTGTGCATGCTTTTAACACTGCTTGTACATACGTCTATTTCTGACTTTGAGATAGGTCATTGTACTGTATACTTGACTTTGTTTAAAATAAGTTGGTGAATGGGGGTGTGGGTGGGAGAGGGTGAGCAAGCTACTGTATCTGTACATGTGTGTATTGTGTATTGTGTACTTGTACTGTATGTAATGTTTTACGTTTGTGTATAGGACCCCCTCTAAAATGAGATGCTGCATCTCAAGGGGCTATCCTTTCAATAAATTCTGACCAAATTCTGACCAAATGTAGAGGTAGAGAGACAGAGAGAGAAGTAGAGCGAGACAGAGAGATGTAGAGCGAGAGAGACAGAGAGAGATGTAGAGGGAGAGAGACAGAGAGAGATGTAGAGTGAAGAGATGCAGAGAGATGTAGAGGGAGAGACAGAGAGAGATGTAGAGGGAGAGACAGAGAGATGTAAATGAGGGGAGATAGACAGAGATGTAGAGGGGAGAGATACAGAGAGAGAGTTAGAGGTGTAGAGGAGGGGAGATAAATATGTAGAGTAGGGGAGAGAGAGAGAAGTAGAGGTGGAGAGCGAGACAGGGTGAGAAGTAGAGGAGGAGAGAGATACAGAAAAAGAAGTAGAGGAGGAGAGAGACAGAAAGAGAAATAGAGGAGAGAGAGTGATAGACACACACACACACACACACACAGACAGAGAGAGGTGTAAAGGAGGAGAGATACATAGAGAGAGAGATGTAGAGGGGAGAGACAGAGAGAGAGATATAGAGGGGGAGAGAGAGGGGGGAGGAGGGGGATGTTCGGCGATTTAGCTGAAGGGCTTTATATGACTAGAATTCTATTTCTCCTTTTCAGGAAGGAGAGGGACAATTGCTTTGCTGATTGGTGGACCCTCAAGTTTAAAAGGCTTCTGATTGGCCAGGAGAGGCGCCTGCTGGTTCTGTTTGAATCCACAGCATGTGGACATCTGAACACGTGTTGATTCATGTAATGAGTTTTTAATATGCTCCTTGTCTGAAGGTATGCGTTGCACTAATCAAGGTGATGAATTACCTAAGAGTTAACACCCATTCAAACAAGCTCTGTGTTCTTGCTTTTAGACTGCAAGCCGTAGTGCTCAATTTGGATTCATTTGAATTATGAAGGTTGTGTCATTTATTGAATTTTATTCTAGAACATAAGTCACTAACAGGTGGACCGTGGTCCGGGTCTGGGCCCAAAAGCCATCCCATACGGACCTGGACCTACAGCCAAAACAGAAGGCTATGATTTAAAACCTGACAGGGCGCTTCTTTTGTAACCGGCGCAGCTTTACGATAGTGGTGTAGCGGATGAGGAAACGCACAGACCACTTGCATGTGAGATAAGACATCCCACATGATACTACTCAGCCAATCAAGTCTGTGCATTCCAGCGGTAAACATTGTGACTCTACAGTGCAGACAGATGAGAGTTAAGGCGCTCCCATAGTCCAGCAGACTGTACACAGAGCAGACTCCGCGGAGATCCGCGCGGCTCTTTGAGCTTTCATAGTCGAGCAGATCTCAGCGGACGTCCGCGGTCTATTTCCTACATTTCTCGCACCAGTTTTACTACATTTCCCACAATTCTGTCTGTTCTACTGTACTGGCAGATCAGAGGGAACATTATCAGCGGGAGAGAGAGAGAGGGAGAGGGAGAGAGAGAGAGAGAGACAGAGAGAGACAGAGAGAGAGAGAGAGAGAGAGAGAGAGAGAGAGAGAGAGAGAGAGAGAGAGAGAGAGCGCGCGCGCTTCACGGGCTCATCTCTCTCCTCGCGCCACCAATCGCTCGCGCAGTGTCACATTTAATGCAGTTCGATGTCAACCAAAACGCCGAGCAGCGTTTTGTGTGACACCAAGTCAGCGGCGCGGATGTCCGCGCCTCAGAAAATAGGAGCATCGCACCTGTGGGTCTGCTGTCCGCTGAGATCAAAGCTCAAGAGTCCGCGCGGACGTCCGCGCGGACATCCGCGGAGTCTGCTCTGTGTACAGTCTGCTGGACTATGGGAGCGCCTTTAGAGGCAAGTTAAAAGATGGTAGAAAGAAAAAGAAAAATAGCGATACAGGTAGAGGAAACAAAGGGAGACATACAGACAGACGACTGACACAGAGAAAGTTGAGAAACAGAGGAGTGAGACAGAGAAAGGGAGAGAAAAATAAGGAACAAATGGCGAAAATAGAGCATTTAATCTGGAATGTCAGACTAATTTAATCTGGAATGGACAGACTAAATTAATCTGGAATGGGCTGACTCATTTAACCTGGAATAGACAGACTCATGTAATCTGGAATGGACAGACTAAATTAATCTGGAATGGACAGACTCATTTAATCTGGAATGGACAGACTAATTTAATCTGGAATGGACAGACTAATTTAATCTGGAATGGGCTGACTCATTTAATCTGGAATGGCAGACCTAATTTAATCTGGAATGGGCTGACTCATTTAATCTGGAATGGGCTGACTCATTTAATCTGGAATGGACAGACTAATTTAATCTGGAATGGGCAGACTAATTTAATCTGGAATGGGCAGACTAATTTAATCTGGAATGGACAGACTAATTTAATCTGGAATGGGCTGACTCATTTAATCTGGAATGGCAGACCTAATTTAATCTGGAATGGGCTGACTCATTTAATCTGGAATGGCAGACTAATTTAATATGGAATGGAATGACACAGTTAATTTGGAAAGGATTTACTCATTTAGTCTGGAATGGACAGACTCATTTAATCTGGAATGGATTGACTGTGGTTTAATTGATATATGCTTCCTCTATAACGTTGTTTAATTTACATGTACTTCTTGTAAAAGGTTGTTTAATTTATATTATGCTTCCTCTAGAAGGTGTAACAGAAAGTTGTATATGTTATCATTCATTTCTGTATCATATGTATTCGTAAGAACATAATACTGTTTTATGAATTGATGTGCCCTCTCTTATTCGAACGGCACAGCATAACAGGTACAAAGGTTAGCTCTACAAACAGAGCCATGTTTGTTGTTCTCTAAAATGTCATCATGTCCCCAAAACGAACCAGCCCCACTTACCCCCACTTCTATCCAGTCCCGGCGCCATGGGCGGGCATTAGGGGGCCTGGCCCGCCCACTGAGTCAGCTGTGCCCACCCTGGCAAAAAAATGAAAAAAAATTATTATTATTTTTTTTTTAATCAAAGTCAACTATCCAAATCCTTAGTCGGGGACAGCCCTAGTGGGCACTGATGTCAACAACAACACTACTGAAGCTAGCACGGCACTCTGTGAGAATTCATTTTCTACCCTCAAGAACGTCTTTACAGAACATCGCCTTAGTATGCTTCATCGACGCAACTAAGGCCAATTTAATTCAGTTAGCATTTGAGAAGGACTTAACAAAAAAAGTTCAGTAATGAGTGGAGGGGGAGTGTTTTTTTTTTTTTTTTTTTTTTTTTTAGATTTTTTTTTTGGCGTTTTATCGCTTTATTTCTACTGGGCAGTCCAGTAGGGAGAGACAGATGAGGAATGGGAGACAGAGTGGGGGGAAGACATTCGGCAAATAACGACGGGTTTGGGAGTCGAACCCGGGTCGGCCGTGTCGCGGCTGAGCGCGCTATGTGGTTCGCCACTGGGGCGCCCGAGGGGCAGTGTTTTAAGAAGATTTCACTCTGTCCCCAAACGCCGCTTGCCGCTCTACTTATGATGGTGAGTAGCCTGTGGAGGAATTTTGTTTGCTTTTTTATGCACCTTATTTTTGTCAGTTCAGTTCAGTTTGTCAGTGAATTCAGAAGTGTTGAATAAATGGAGACTTTTCAAAGATATAGAATAGAATAGAAATGTATTATCCTGAGGGAAATTTGTCACTGCAAATCACTCAACATTAAACATTTAGACAGACAGAAGTCACAAATAAGAATAACAAAACAAATGGCCTAAGAATAGAATAAAATTAAATAGAATAAAAATTGAATAAAAGATACAGTAAATAAATACAGTAAAAATATACTGAAGTCTACAGTAGGTGTAATAATGCACAGTGCTGTTTAAAAAGTAAGAGTCCAGGAAGATGGTAATTGTCACTCTGTGCTCAGTGATGCAGTGAGGCACAGTGATGCATTGTATAGTCTGATGGCTGTCGGAATGAAGGGCTTCCTGTGCCGTTCAGTGCTGCATTTAGGTAGTGTGAGCCTATAACATGCTCCTCCTGTCAGCCAAGTCTGTGTATAGTGGGTGGGAGGGGTTTTCCCTGATGGCCTGGAGCTTAGCAAGGTTCCTCCTCTCCGCCACCCTCGCTAGAGTCCAGCTCCACCCCAACCACGCTACTGGCCTTCTTGACCATCTTATCCAGCCTGTTTGTGTCCCCTGCTCTCAGTCCGCTGTCCAAGCAGGTCTGTTATATATATCCGTTCA
Organism: Notolepis coatsorum; assembly: GCF_963971535.1. NCBI lineage: Eukaryota > Metazoa > Chordata > Actinopteri > Aulopiformes > Paralepididae > Notolepis > Notolepis coatsorum. The sequence continues at coordinate 79,188,735 of NC_140167.1, forward strand.
GTCTGTTTTTGTATAAGTGAAAGTTCTTAAGATAGAGAGAAATTTGATTTTTCAATTGCCTCTCTGCTGTTTAGTTCAGCACCGTGGGCAGCGCCAAGCAAGCCACAGTGCCGCTGTCCCAGCTGAAACGTATAAAAGGGAACCTGTGTTGAAAAACCATTGTGCCCCCCCGAGAACATTTTATGCCCCCCCACTAATTTGTTTCTGCAGCCTGGTCTGCTTCTATCTACCCCCCCCTTGTGTAAATATCACACCACTCTGTATTGAACCCAGGGTACACTATACCTGCGTGTATGAATCTAATTGGCTAACAATTGTCATGCCATAAACATGTACACTCCTCTTTTAACCCTATATAAACTGGATGAAAACGTCCATTAAAGTGTGTATCGGGTCCCACCGACCATACCTATTTCGGTTTGGGGACCGATCTCCGTTGTTAAGAATTAAAGCTTTGATCTGATACCTTGAAACAGCTTCCTCCTTACTGTGCATCCCCGGATAAAGACGTATTTTAATTTCCACGACAAAGGTGGTTTAATTTATATGTGCTTCTTCTAGAAGGTGGTTAATTTATATGTGCTTCTTCTAGAATGTGGTGTAATTTATATGTGTTTCTTCCTCTAGAAGGCGGTTTAATGTATGTTTCATTCTTTGAAAGACGTGCCACTGTTTATTTACTATCCAGGTGATTCAGAGATAAAATGCTGAGACTACTTTCACGTGTTTTACTGAGATAGAAACATAGGTTGGAAATGTAATATACAGGCCGGTACTGTGTGTGTGTGTATGTATGAGAGAGAGAGAGAGAGAGAGAGAGAGAGAGAGAGAGAGAGAGAGAGAGAGAGAGAGAGAGAGAGAGAGAGAGAGAGAGAGAGAGAGAGAGAGAGAGAGAGAGAGAGAGAGAGAGAGAGAGAGAGAGAGAGAGAGAGAGATGCTGTGTTAATTAAAGCAGTGCCACATCAAGCTGACACTTTGATATGATAATAGAGCCAGAGAGAGAGAGTGGGGGGGGGGGGGGGGTGTAGAGAGAGAGAGGGGTTTGCAGCTGCCACATTCTCTTGGTGAAAGACATATAGACAGACAGACAGACAGACAGACAGACAGACAGACAGACAGACAGACAGACAGACAGACAGACAGACAGACAGACAGACAGACAGACAGACAGACAGACAGACAGACAGACAGACAGACAGACAGACAGACAGACAGACAGACAGACAGACAGACAGACAGACAGACAGACAGACAGACAGACAGACAGACAGACAGACATACAGACAGACAGACAGACAGACAGACAGACAGACAGACAGACAGACAGACAGATAGAATGACAGAGCAGCGGTACGCAGGTGAATCAGCAATGACGATGCCGCCAGTGTGTGACTGGTGAGTCATCACTGGTAGACGTACAATAGTTCTTCTGTCGATGTGTCACCAGGCCTTGGTCCTGATCCAGGCTCAGCCCCTACATCTAATCTAGACTTATATTTTATCTTTACATCATGACACCAGGCAGGTTATAGCTTTACATCATGACACCAGGCAGGGTCATAGGTCATAGCTTTACATCATGACACCAGGCAGGGTCATAGGTCATAGCTTTACATCATTACACCAGGCAGGGTCATAGGTTATAGCTTTACATCATTACACCAGGCAGGGTCATAGGTTATAGCTTTATATCATCACACCAGGAAGGGCTTTACATCATCACACTAGGCAGGGTCATAGGTTATAGCTTTACATCATCACACAAGGAAGGTCTTTATATCATCACACCAGGCAGGGTCATAGGTTATAGCTTTATATCATCACACCAGGAAGGGCTTTACATCATCACACCAGGAAGGGCTTTACATCATCACACCAGGCAGGGTCATAGGTTATAGCTTTATATCATCACACCAGGCAGGGTCATAGGTTATAGCTTTACATCAGCTCAGGTCCTACGCACAGTCATGTTACACATGTATACAGACTTCTCAGGTTAGACAGAGGCAGGTAATTTCCTTCCATGGGGCACCTAGTCCATCACCTAGTCCAGGGCTATTCAACTGGCGGCCCAGTTTGACCGGCCCGCAAAAGATTACATGATAATTAATTTTTTTTTTTTTTTTTTTATGTCAACGTTCACACGCACAATTGAGCCAAAAGTCACTCAATTAATGACAGATTTCATTGATAAATTGAGGGAAAACTTTGCAAGTCGATCTGATGAATTTGACATGCCCAGAGAATTTATGCATTTTGTGAGCAACCCATTTGCCAATGTAGCTGCTATTTCCACAAAAGGACAAGAGTTCCTTGCATCACTTCACATTGATGAAGGTCTCCTGCAACTTGAAATAATTGACATGCAAGCATCATCTGCTCTGAAGCAGGCACTTGAGAATGAATCCACCACAACATTTTGGATAAAGTGTATTCGTGTCAACACATTCCCCAAAATAAAAACGCTGGCAATATCTGTGCTAACAATGTTTGGCTCAACATACACCTGTGAATCCAGTTTCTCTCACATGAATGCCATTAAAACAAGCAACCGTGCCTCCTTGACAAATGAGCATTTGCATCACTGTTTGCGGGTAGCCCTCACTTCCTATGAACCCTCTTTCTCTGCCATTGCCCAGTCAAAGAAGTGCAATCTCTCTCATTAGATGTGTGTATGTAGGCTAGGCCTGTCTGCCCCCCACCCCCCCTGATGTTTGAGAGTTAAGAGTGGACAATAAATGCTAATAAGATGCTGTGATTTGCTTTTGTTTCACAGACATGAAGCACTTTTTCATAAGCTCAGCTGCACTATAAATGTGTTTTTTTGTTCAAGTGTTGATGTTAGAATGTTCAGATGCACATCATGCACTTGTTTGTTTTTTATTTTATTTTTATATTGAAATGTTGAAGAGGAGATGTTGCAGTTGTTGCACAGTCATAAATGAAGCACTTTTTGCAGGAGATGTTGCAGATGTGGCACATAAATGAAGCACTCTTTTTTTTAAAGTATACTACTTTTGCAATGTAGTTAAATAAAAGTTGTGAAAATGTGGTTGTGTGTTGTGTCAAGTGTACATATATTCATAGCACGGGGAGGCGCCGTGGCAGTCCGGCCCCTGGCCCCTTGGGTTTCTGACAATGTGGCCCCCTTAACAATTTAGTTGAATAGCCCTGACTAGTCCATCATCATAGTATTTAACCTGTTAAGCTCCAGCCCTATTTTCAGAAAATCCGCCTGAAAGTACATGCCCAAGTATATGGAAGATTGCTCCACTTCTACAAGGTAGGGACATCTATGGATCTCAGGGAATCTATTCCCAGTGTCAGAAATATTGTGTCTGTTACTAGGCTTGAGTAATTGTAATGAACCAAAGGAGAATATACAATTTCTTTTTTTTCCTTTTTCTTTTTTCATATTTGACGGTGAATAACACCATGCTAAGATTGACCAGACATGGAAAATTCACCACACATTTTGGATAAAACGCCTGACGATTGCATACCCAATTTGCAATTTAACCTCTTAAGCCCGAGCAGTCCGGTACCGGACTGAGATTCATTCAAGATTCAGATTCAAGATTCAATCGTTTTATTTCAAACCACAGTGTTAGTTTGGCTACATTTACCATTGTCCGGCAAAACAACATTTGAAAATAAATGAAATGGGAAAAGAGGAACCCCCCCCCCCCCAAAAGTTTAAAAATAAAACAGCCAAAAACTATACACTGTTTGAAAAGGAGATGGAAGAAGCAAAGCTTATATGTTTCCATCCCCCATCAATAATTATATACTTCAGCAAGTATGACACGATTACCAATACATATAATACCATACAATTTGCAAATACTTCAACTACACACAACACAATCACACATGCACACTGACAATGACATAACGCCATAAATCCATCTCTACAGAATGCATGCTTACGAAACCAAGCCGTATTTCTCGGAGACGCTCTCTGATTAGCACTGACTGACGCTCTCTGATTGGCCAAGAGTAAAGACCCTAACCCTGTCAAAACAGCAGTCAAAGTGTATATTTTCAGCACTACGTTTGTTTACCAATGGTTTTAAATGTTATAATTGAAAGATGAGTTATAGAAATCTCAGGGCATCGAGTTGGAAAAATGCGAGGCTTGGCGCGAGGATTTGGTGCAACCTAACTTGAGTGTA
>NC_140167.1:79195409-79262285 GCF_963971535.1 Notolepis coatsorum
TCTGAGGCTGGCTAGGGTTTGGGATGTCAGAGTGTGAGATGTCAGCCAGTTTCATTATGAGTTGACAAAAGGGGCTCTTTGTAAGTCTCTCTCTCTCTCTCTCTCTCTCTCTCTCTCTCTCTCTCTCTCTCTCTCTCTCTCTCTCTCTCTCTTTCTCTCTATAATTGACAGTTGACTGTATCATGCCCAGCCTCGGGCAGCGCTATTATTTAAGAATATGTTGACTGTATAAAAAAATATATATATATATATATATATATACATATTATATATATTTCTTTTACCTTTAGGGGGGGGGGGGGGGGGCTCACGTTTAAATCTCGCACAGGGCCTCGCATTTCTCCCAGGCGGCCCTGAATACACACATACACACACACACACACACACACACACACACACACACACACACACACACACCACTCTCTCCTGAGGCTAGGAACGAGAGAGGCAATCCTCCAATCTGTGATGTCACCTGAATGTCACCTGGATGTCCATTGTCCAATCTGTGATGTCACCTGGATGTCAAATCTGTGGCTCTGACCTTATGAGGTCATATGAGGCCCTATTTTCAGAAAATCCGCCTAAAAATACATACCTAAGTAATTGGAAGATTGCTCCACTACAAGGTCCATTTGCATGTTCTTGGTATCTAGGGACATCTATGGATCTCATAGACTGTATTCCCAGTGTCACAAATATTGTGTCTGTTACTGGCTTGAGTCAATTGTGATGAACCAAAGGAGAATATAAATTAAATGTTTTCCTCTTTGATGGTGAATAACACCATGCTAAAAATGACCAGACATGAGAAATTGCCACTGAGCTCATTCAGCACCTTATTGAGATCACGTGTACAATATATCTAAGCAAATTAATAACCCGATACCCGAGACAGAGTACTTAGCCAGTGGCCACTCCCCTCCGACGCAACTGTAGTTGTTTCACACAGCGAGGAAAATAATAGTCGGACAATCTAACAATAATTCACATATTTACAAGTCTTATTAAGTTTAGCAAATAAGGAGACATATAGAGAACATTTCAAAGCACTCAAAATTTGCAATATCTCCATTTCAACCTATTTCTGAATTGCGCAACATTTTGGGGTTTTCTGAGGAATCGTGAGCTCCTTAACAAGACAGATTAGACTGTCCCTGGTCACATATGTGTAAAACAAAAATAAACTACAACTTTATATACAATTATGTAAAACTAAAATAAACTATTAAGGTAAAACGATATATACAACCACTACCCCCCCACACACACACACACACACAAACTGTCAGTCAGCACTTGGGTTGTGTACAGCATTGGATGAATGGAAAGCTTCCTGTACTAAAGAGAATCACCAGCAGACGAGGTCGCCCTGTGCTGCCTGTGATAAATGTTTCTGAAGATGAATGAAATCAAATTATTATTCATGAACACTTATTCTGCAGTTAAGTACATCGGCTTGCCGGATCTCAACAATAATTACATTTTATTCTGCAAGCAAGTGGGCTTCCTTCTGGAGTCTATGGGATCTGCCTTAGAATAGAGCTTCGGGAATATAGGTCACCACAATAAATACTATTAACAGAGAGGAGAGGAAGAGGAGGGGTGAAGAATGGAGAGGAAGAGGAGAGGTGGGGGAGGAAGAGTGTTGCAGGTACTGAGAGAGAGAGAGAGAGAGAGAGAGAGAGAGAGAGAGAGAGAGAGAGAGAGAGAGAGAGAGAGAGAGAGAGAGAAAGAGAAAAAGAGAAGAAGGAAGAGAGGAGAGATAGAAAAAAGGAGAAAAGAGAAGGAGAGAGAAGAAAGTGTGAGACAGAGAGAGCAAGAGTGAGAGAGAAGAAAGATAGAGAGAGAGAGAAATACAGAGAAAGGAGATGGAGACAGAGAGGAAAGTGTGAGACAGAGAGAGAGAGAGAAGAGAGAGAGAGAAAGACAGAGAAAAGAGTGTTATGGCTGGGCCGGCTGTGCGCTCTTCCCAACGGGGGCGAGCCAAGCAAGCCTTATCACACACCTGAGGATGGTTTGCTCGTCCCGCACCTGTAGGCAAACAGCTCGTCCTGGAGAGGTTAAGTGAGCAGGCTTCCCTCATCTCGTTGCTAGTTTGTGCCGTGTCTTCTGTGAGAAATGTTGTGACATTTTCCTGCTTGGAAGTATTGTTCTCCCGTAGATAATCTATGCAATCACCTTTTTTGTGGTTCCTCGTTTGAATTACCCATCTGCAGTTTTGCCTGGTGAGTCTTGGACTACCTACTAGAGTCTGTTTTCATCGCCTACGGGTTTGTTTACTTTTGCGCTAGGGGACGTTTTGAACATTGCATTACGGGACTCTGTTTTTATCGCCTATGGGTTTGTTTTCGTTTGCCCCTCTTTAGCCCGAGCGGTCCACCGGCAGACCGCAGATGACATGACGTCATAAATCAATCTCTCCAGACTGTATGACATAATGTTGCGTTTTTTTTTTCAAATGTAGCCAAGAGTAAAGACCCTAATCCTGTCAAAACAGCAGTCATAGTATATTTTCAACAATAGGTTTGTATTGTATAATAATATTTCAAATAGCTTGTGTCCAGATGGCAGAATTCAGTACTGTATCTACAAAACATTCTGTTTAATCATCTTCCCTTTATTCATTTGCTTAGATTTGTTGTACACGTGATCTCAAGAAGGTGCTGAAGGATCTCAGTGGCAGTTATTCATGTCTGGTCATTTTTAGCATAGTGTTATTCACTGTCAAAGATGCGAAGAAAAATCATAATTTATATTTTCCTTTGTTTCATCACAATTTACTCAAACCTAGTAACAGACACAATATTTCTGACACTGGGAATACATTCCATGAGATCCATACTGTAGATCCTAGATACCAAGAACATGCAAATCTTCCATTTACTTAGCTATGTATTTTTAGGTGGATTTTCAGAAAATGGGGCTAGGGCTTAACAGGTTAAAGGAAAACTCCAACATTTTGGGAAATTAGCTCATTTGCCATCTACCCTGGAGTTAGACAAGAAGATGCATACCTTTTTCTTCTCTGTGCATGCAGTAGGAGTAGGAAGACGTTGGGAACTAGGCTAATGGAGGAACCTACTTCCAGTGACTGATGCTAAGCGCCAATCTGAGAAAGGTATTACCTGACTTCTATCAGCATGTGACTTGCAACACCAGAGGCGGTAACATCCTAGATCACTGTTACACGCAATTTAAAGGTGGCTACAAGGCTCATTCTGATAGTGGCTTCGGTAAGTCAGATCACGCATCAATTTTTCTTTCACCAAAGTATAGACAGAGAATTAAAAGTACTCCCGTAGTCTCGCGAGAGGTGCAGAAATGGGATGTGACGTCAGAGGATACGATCCGGTCAGTGTTTCACAACACAGACTGGAATGTGTTCCGCGACACAGATAACATTAATGCCTACACGGAGACAGTGCTGGACTATGTTTGTACTAGGGTGAAAGAAACAATCCCCACTACCAAAATGAAAGTTTACCCAAATCAAAAACCCTGGGTAGACAAATCCGTCCGTGAAGCTCTGAGAGAGCGCACCAAAGCATACAACGACGGCCTAGAGGCAGGCAACATGAATGACCACAAGGTGGCGCGATACAACGTAAGGAGGACTGTGTCAGAGGCCAAACGACGCTACAGGGATAAAATTGAACTCCAGTTTGAACAAGCTGACTCTAGAGCTATGTGGCAGGGGCTCAAAACGATGACAGACTACAAAGGCGCCTCCCTCAAACTGAACAGTGACATCTCCTTAGCAAATGACCTCAATACCTTCTATGCGAGGTTTGATGCTGGTAATAACAACACCAGCTCACAAGCCTCGGCAATGGGGGGGGGGGTCGGCTGCTGATGGAGGCGCAGTGTTCAGGGTAACAGAGCATGAGGTGAGGCGGACCTTTAAAAAAGTGAATATCAGGAAGGCAGCAGGTCCAGACGGCATCCCCGGCCGCGTCCTAAAAGTCTGTGCCGACCAACTGGCCCCAGTATTCACTGACATATTTAACCTGTCCTTAGAACAGGCTGTCATCCCCACCTGCCTGAAGAAGTCCACTATTATCCCTGTACCCAAAAAATCCAAGCCTGCTTGCCTCAACGAATACCGCCCTGTAGCTCTCACCTCCATAGCCATGAAGTGCTTCGAGAAGCTAGTAAAGGGCTACATCTGCTCCTCCCTCCCCATCAACATGGACCCCCTTCAATTTGCATACCGCCCCAACAGGTCCACGGAGGACGCCATATCCCATGTGCTGCACACAGCAGCATCACACCTGGACAAGAGGCAGGGGAACTATGTGAGAATGCTATTCATCGACTACAGCTCGGCATTCAATACCATAGTCCCCTCCATACTCATAGCCAAGCTCAGGGACCTGGGCTTGGGCTATGACCTCTGCCAGTGGGTCTTGGACTTCCTGACTGGCAGACCCCAGGTGGTGAGAGCAGGCAACTGCACCTCCTCATCCATCACCCTCAACATAGGGGCCCCCCAGGGCTGTGTTCTGAGTCCCCTCCTCTACTCCCTGTACACACACGACTGTGTGGCTCAGCGGAGTAGCAATACAATCGTCAAATTTGCTGACGACACAGTGGTGGTGGGCCTGATCTCTGCCAACGACGAGAGGGCCTACCTGGAAGAGGTCAAGGTCCTGGCGGGATGGTGCCAGGAAAACAGCCTCTCCCTGAACGTCAGCAAAACAAAGGAGATGATTGTGGACTTCAGGAGGTCGGGGGTCAAGGACTACAGCCCCCTCAGCATCGACGGGGCACCGGTTGAGAGAGTCAACAGCTTTAAGTACCTCGGAGCCTACATATCCGAGGACTTGACATGGACCACACACATTAACAGTGTTGTGAAGAAGGCACGACAACGCCTCTACTTCCTCAGGCGCCTAAGGAAGTTCCAAGTCAGCCAGAAGATCCTTAAGAACTTCTACTCATGTACAATAGAGAGCATCTTGACCGGCAACATCACCTCCTGGTTTGGGAATAGCACTGCACAAGACCAAAGCAGACTACAAAGAGTGACACGTTCAGCCGAACGCACAATTGGAGGGGGGCTCCCCACCCTCCAGAACATTTACTACAAGCGTTGCAAGGGCAAGGCTAAGATAATCATTAAAGACTCCAGTCACCCGAACAACTGCCTCTTTGAACTGCTGCGGTCAGGCAAGCGATACAGGAGTCTCAAGGCGAGCACAGAAAGACTCAGAAGAAGCTTCTATCCCCAGGCCATCAGGCTGCTAAACGAACAATGAATGAACACTACACAACAACAACCACCAAACGCACATAGCACACACATCCACACGCACACACTCACTTTAAACAAACACACTGTAGCACCCACTCCACACACTTATAGCACACACCCACTTTAAACAAACACACTGTAGCACCCACTCCCCACACTTTATATTTATGGATGAAGGATTGCACTACAACTCGTACACCTTACTGTAAATTGTACCTAAAATTGTACCTCATCCCATTTCTGCTTTGCACTAGATAGTACTGTACATTAGTACACTGCATAGTATTGTGTATTGTATATTATATGGTAACTCAGAACATTGTACATATGTCTATACCGAACACTGTGACCTCATTTTCTTCTTCTAAATTCATGCTATATTATGTTATTATGTTATTTGATACTATCTTGTCTAGCACAGTCTCTGGAGCGTAACAGTAAGAAGCATTTTGTATGAAAGTATTCTGTACTTCTGTATGACAACTATTAAAGAACTTGAACTAACTTAAGCTAGGCTAACGGTGCACGTCTTTCTACTCCTACTGCATGCACAGAGAAGAAAAAAGGTATGTATCGTCTTGTCTAACTCCAGGGTAGATGGCAAATAAGCTAATTTACCAAAATGTTGGAGTTTTCCTTTAAAGGGGAAGTTTGAACACTGGGACGCTGTTTTTGTCGCCTACGGGTGGTTTTTAATTGGACGTGTTGTTTTTCAGTTTTTTAATAAACGACGCCATATTTTGGTTAACTCTGATACCTGTCGTGCGTTTGGGGTCACTCACAAACCATAACAGTACGAACTAGCCATGATGACGACCCCAGCCGGCACAGACAGTGGACCGACCAATCCGTTACAAGCAGCCCTGATCGATCAGATCCAGCTGACAAACTCCCACACCCAGCAGCTAGAGGGGGCCTCCATTGCGGTGCAGGGCCTCCGGGCTTAGGTCCAGCCACTCCAGGCCTCTGTGGATGCCCTAACCGCCCAGCAGGCAGAATTGGCGGGTCAACAAGCAGACATCCTGCAGCAGATGCAGGCTCTCATGGTGGCGCTTACCACCCTGCCACCAGGCCAACCTGCTTCTAGAACCCCGGTTAACCCACCCCCCCTGTATGTCGCACCAGCTAACCCCGCTGTCTCAGTTAACCCCGCTGTCTCAGCTAACCCTGCGCCTCTCAACCCAGCTCCCCGAGACCCTCTTCTCTCCAGCCCACAACTGTTTGATGGCAACATCGAGACCTGTGCCACAATCATCATGCAGTGTGAGCTGGTCTTCGTTCACCAACCCAGCGTGTTCACAACGGATGCTGCCCGGGTCGCTTCCTGGTCCATGGGGGCCAGCTTCTGTTGCTCCTATGGAGACTTTGTAGCAGAACTTCAGAAGGTATTCCAACATCCAGCCTGTGGCCAAGACCTTGGTGTTCGGCTGAGCAGTATCCAGCAGGGCAGTGGCAGTGTCACGGACTACTCTGTGGAGGTTCAGGCTGAGAGAGGCTGGAATGACCAGTCGCTTCGCGTCACCTTCCGGAGGGGTCTCAGCGAGGCTGTGAAGGACCAGCTTGCCACCCGGGAGGAGACTGCCTCCCTCAATGACCTGATCAACCTTGCCATCCACATCGATGGACGCCTCCGGGAGAGGAGGCGCGAGTGAGCCCTGCATGGAACCATGGCCATCCCCCAGTTTTCCCGCACTCCTGACTCGACTCCTGCTTGTCCTGCCTCCCCTGCGGCTGTTTCGCCCTCCACATTCCAGACCGTGACTGGGAAGGAACCTATGCAGCTGGGGCGCACACGCCTTAGTCCGGCTGAATGTGCCGGCTTTAGGGCCGGTCTTTGCCTCTACTGTGGCCTTACGGGACATCGACTCAGCAGTTGCCCTACCCGGCCAAAAGACTAGGCTCGCTGGGACCCCAGGGTATCCTGGTGAGCCGCTTTTCCTGTTCGCGCCACTCTGCTCCACAGAACCATCTGATGAGTGTTACCCTGGCCTGGGCGGACCAGCGGCTCACAGTGGGTCCAGCCGTCGACTCGGGGGCTGATGAGTGTTTCCTGGATTCCGAGTTTACCACCCAGGCTAACATCCCGCTAGAGACACTTGAGCCGCCCATGGAGGCCTTTGCGATGGATGAGCGTCACCTGGCCAACATCACCCAACGTACCTGACCTGTCTCTCTCACCATAGCAGGGAACCATGTGGAGAGACTCCAATTTTTTACCCAGTCCCCATTAGTCCCAGTAATTCTGGGGTGTCCCTGGCTCGCGCAGCATGAGCCACACATTGCCTGGTCCTCCGGTACCATCATGGAGTGGAGCTCCTCATGTCATGCCCATTGTCTGTGCCGGCTGGGGTCGTCGTCATGGCTAGTTCGTACTGTTATGGTTTGTGAGTACCCCTAGTGTCCCTCCTCCAGACCTCTCTACTATTTCTCCTGAGTACCATGATCTCTGGGAGGTTTTCAGCAAGGATCGGGCCCAGGCCCTTCCTCCTCATCGGCCGTATGACTGTGCTATCGACCTCCGCTCAGGGGCCTCCCTCCCCAGCAGCCGTCTGTACACTCTGACCCTGAGAAGGCTGCTATGGAGGAGTACATTTCCGAGTCCTTGGCAGCAAGTCTCATTCGGCCCTCATCCTCCCCGGTGGCAGCTGCATTCTTCTTTGTGAAGAAGAAGGACGGAGCCCTCCGACCCTGCATTGACTATCGCCAACTGAACTATATCACTATTAAGAACAAGTATCCCCTTCCGCTCATGAGCTCCACCACCCATGAACACCTAACCCAGGCTACTGTCTTCACTAAGCTAGATCTCCAGAGTGCCTACTATCTGGTCCAGATCCGGAGAGGGGACGAGTATTGTATTGGCATTAACAAACAGCCACTGTGAGCGGGGTTGACGACGCACAATCCAAAAACCAAAAGTCTGATGTTTCCATTTAACAAAGGAATTTATTAACAAATCATTTATAGAAAGAATTGGCTCACTTGCCTTATAAAAAAATTAAAGTAAACAATGATTTGAATCCAAATTTGCAGTAGAAAAACTGTGTCCACTCTCCAGTCTCTCAACCAGGTATTTCCTATTCATTTCAGCCTTTCCCAGGTGAAAGCAGTTCCCCTAATAAGGATCCTACCTGGCTCTGTAATAGCAGAGCTGACCCAAAGAGGGAGCCAGACCTAGCTCAACCCTCAGCAATCATAACTCCGATTTATCAATAGCATAATAATGTCTGATTTGCATAACTTATATAAAACAATACATAATTTCTTTCAATATTCAACAAATTTTCCTCCATAGATATAACCATCAACCATAACATAAATAACAATAAATCCAATCAATTATTTTGGCTCCAACAAGTATAAGACTGCCTTCAAGACTCCCTGGGGTCATTACGAGTACCTGGTAATGCCGTTTGGCCTCACCAACGCCCCGGCGGTATTCCAGGCGCTCATGAACAACGTCCTTCGCGACATGCTCGATGAGTTTGTGGTGGTCTACCTCGATGACATTCTTATCTTCTCCAGGACCCTCGAGGAGCATGTCCATCATGTCCGCCGGGTACTTGAACGCCTCCTCCGCAACCGGCTCTTCAAAAAAAGAAAGCAGAGAAGTGCCGGTTCCACTCCGATTCTGTGGATTACCTTGGCTTCATCATGGAGAGCGGCCAGACCCGAGCCGACCCCCGCAAGATCCAGGCTGTGGTCGAGTGGCTGGAGGCCACATCCCGGAAGGAGCTACAGAGCTTCCTCGGGTTCGCACACTTTTACCGGAGGTTAATCCGGAACTACAGTCGCATGGCAGAACCTTTCACCAGGCTGACCTCTCCCTCCCAGCCATTCAACTGGCCCCCAGCTGCCCGCTCTGTGTTCCATTCCCTCAAGGAGAGGTTCACCACCGCCACGGTTTTGCTCCACCCCGACCCCAAGAGGCAATTCATCGCGGAGGTGGACGCTTCAGACACTGGGTTGGGGGCTGTCCCAGCAGTCAGCGTCGGATCAGAAGGTCCATCCATGCACGGTCTACTCTCGCCGGTTCCTCCCTGCTGAGGAGAACTATGACATGGGGAACTGGGAGCTGTTGGCAGTGGTGGCTGCCTTGGAGGAGTGGTGCCATTGGCTGGAGGGGGCAGAACAACCATTTACCATCTGGACTGATCATAAGAACTTGACGTTCATCCGCACAACCAAGCGCCTCGACGGTCGGCAGGCACGGTGGGCCAGCTTCCTCAGTCGGTTCGACTTCTCGCTGACTTACCGTCGCGGGTCCCGCAACACAAAGGCTGACGGCCTGTCACGGCTACACCCTAAGAGGGAGCCAACTACCGGGGAGCCGACTCCCATCCAAGGTGGCCAAGGTGGTGGGTGTTGTTACCTGGGGCATCGAGACCATGGTCAGGCATGCATTGCGCTCCCATCGTGCACCGAGCAATGTGCCTCCTCGCCGCCTGTTCGTCCCTGACTCTGTCCGGTCCCGGGTTCTTCAGTGGGGCCACGCCAGTCATTTTGCTTGCCACCCAGGTGTCCACCGCACCTTCTCCTTCCTGGCTCATCGGTTCTGGTGGTCCACCATGAGGAACAACGTCAGGGAGTTTGTGATGGTCTGCACAGTCTCAGCCCACAGCAAGGCCTCTCACCAGGCACCCGCCAGCCTACTGCAACCACTCCCCATTCCAAGCCACCCCTGGTCCCATGTGGAATTGGACTTCATCTCTGGTCTGCCTCCCCCCAGTGTAACACGGTGGTGGATTGTTTCAATAAGGGGGTTCATCTGGTGGCCCTCCCCAAGCTTCTATCTGCTCCTGAGACGGCGGACCTCCTGACGAGCCATGTGTTCCGCCTCCGTGGCCTTCCGCAGGATGTCATCCTGGACCGGGGACCCCAGTTCACCTCACAGGTATGGCAGGCTTTTTGTAAGGGATTGGGGGCCTCTGTTAGTCTGTCCTCTGGTTATCACCCACAGACTAACGGGCAGATGGAGAGGATGAACCAGAGCATGGAGTCTGCTCTCCGGTGTGTTGCCACCAAGAAGCCTACCTCCTGGAGCCGGTTCCTCCCCTGGGTCGAGTATGCCATCAACTCCCTGGTCCGCTCCGCCACCGGCCTCTCACCTTTCGAGGTGTCCCTGGGCTACTAACCGTCTCTCTTTGCAGCGCAGGAGTCGGAAGTGGCAGTTCCCTCTGTGCAAACCCATCTGGACTGGTGTCGTCGCGTCTGGGAGGTCACCAGGGCTGCTCTGCTCCGGGCAACGGAGCGTGCCAGTCGGGGAGCCAACCAACGCCGGAATACCAACCAGGGCAAAGGTTGTGGCTATCCTCCAAGGATCTCCTGCTTCAATCCACTGCCAAGAAGCTGAACCCCGAGTTCATCGGGTCCTTTGAGATCAGGAGGGTGCTCAGTCTCATGGCGGTGAGTCTAAAGCTTCCAGTCTCCATGAAGTTCCATCCTGTTTTTCATGTGTCCTGGGTTAAGCCTGTCTCCCACAGTCCCCTTATGCCTCCAGCCCCAGCTCTGCCTCCTCCCGAGATGGTGGATGGGAACCCCCAGTGGAATGTCCGCCGGCTTATGGACGTCCGGCACAGGACGAGGGTTCCAGTATCTGGTGGACTGGGAAGGATATGGCCCAGAGGAATGTAGCTGGGTCTCCCGCCAGCTCATGATGGACACTGCCCTTCTCATAGAGTTTCATCGTTTTGCCTGGTGAGTCTTGGACTACCTGAACATTTCATTATCTACTGGACTCTGTTTTCATCGCCTACAAGGTTGTTTACTTTTGCCCTTAACATGTTCAGCGCCAGCCGTTTTAGCCATTGTTGTACTCATTGTGCCACCGCTGTAGGAGATAGCGATTTTCACTGTGCGTCGCAGTGTTTGCAGGGCTATATCTATATTCTATATTATAGCTATGGAGACAATACTATGGCTCATTTGACATTAACTATCAATTCAACATGTGAAAAAGAATACATGTGTTCATGTATACGTCTGCGTGTTATTTCTTGGTGAATATTGTATAGTTTCAGAGTGATCCTGGCTAATTCCTGGTAACTGTGTTATGGAGCGATACGTGAATTTTGCTAAAAGTGTTCGCGCTGCTCGCCTAGACACGCTACTATTTCCAAATCAAAGGTATATAATAGGTATTATGTTTCATCATGAATGCATGCTTTGATTTACAATGAATTTTGTAATGCTTTGATCGCTAGTAATTGCATTCGTTTTGAATACTACATACGTTGATCAGCTGGATCGATATGAAATCATTATAGGATCAAGGTGGAATTGACGTCAGATAGTCCTTACCTTTGATCGGGGTTATTCCAAAAAGAATATTCCAATTGTCTGATCGCGATTTCCAGTATTGATGTCGATCGGGTCCCTGACATGAAGTGGCAAAAGATATGCCTCAAGTGTGCTGAACGCACTTCGAACGCACTTCTCCGCCCAGATGAAATTAGATGTGACACACAGTGTGAAATAAGGTTTCAAAGGGTGGGCGATACTGCCACCTAGCAGGATGCGGCCGGTATTGCACTCTAGGGATCTCAGAATGATTTCCTATGGTAACACCGAGGTCCGTGACACTGCATAGAATAAAAAAAAATCGAATAAAAGAAAAAACTATGAAAACCAGAGAAATCTTGGGTTTTGACGCTCAACCGCTGGCGAGATGGGTCTGGCGCCCAATGTGTTAAAGGGGACGTTTTGAACATTGCATTATGGGACTTTAATTTTGATTTGATTTGATTTTGATTTGATTGAAGTTTATTTCAAATATGCAACATAACAAACAAACATCAAGTACATAGCCTTAAGCCGTTCAAATAATAAATGTATATAAAAAAAATGTAATACCAAAGAACAAACTAAAAAGTCAAACTCAATAATATAAATATATTATAAATTACAATTTTGGCTAACTCTAATACCTGTCTTGTGTCGTGCGTTTGTGGTCGCTCACAAACCATAACAGAGAGAGAGAGAGACTGTTCCACATATTATAATTATTTTATGATTATTGCCTGAATTTATTTGTTTCATTGTACTTTTTCATGGAACTACTTTATAAAGTGACAGTGATTTGCTTTGGAAGTAGTTCCAGTTCAGGCAGAGTGGAGGTGATAGAAAGTAGTTCCAGCTCAGGCAGAGTGGAGGTGATAGAAAGTAGTTCCAGCTCAGGGAGAGTGGAGGTGATAGAATGTAGTTCCAGCTCAGGGAGAGTGGAGGTGATAGAATGTAGTTCCAGCTCAGGCAGAGTGGAGGTGATATAAAGTAGTTCCAGCTCAGGCAGAGTGGAGGTGATAGAAAGTAGTTCCAGCTCAGGGAGAGTGGAGGTGATAGAAAGTAGTTCCAGCTCAGGGAGAGTGGAGGTGATAGAAAGTAGTCCCAGGCTAGCTCAGGCAGAGTGGAGGTGATAGAAAGTAGTCCCAGCTCAGGCAGAGTGGAGGTGATAGAAAGTAGTTGACAACAAGTAGACTTGTTTTAACATGATGAATTATACTGACCAGAACAAACAGTACTGTGACTTGTTTTAACATGATGAATTATACTGACCAGAACAAACAGTACTGTGACTTGTTTTAACATGATGAATTATACTGACCAGAACAAACAGTAGTACAGCTATGTCTCATCTTCATACTGTCTCATCTTGACACTGTCTCATCTTCATACTGTCTCATCTCCATACTGTCTCATCTTCACACTGTCTCATCTTCATACTGTCTCATCTTCACACTGTCTCATCCTCATACTGTCTCATCTTCACACTGTCTCATCTTCATACTGTCTCATCTTCATACTGTCTCATCTTCATACTGTCTCATCTTCACACTGTCTCATCTGTCTCATCTTCATACGGTCTCATCTTCAATGAAGTGAAACATCTTCACTACAGCATCAGTATCTCTGGCCCCACCCCCTCTCTTGGCCATGGCCTCGGCCGCTTCTACAGACTGCTAAGCCTAAACACCTGGCTCCAGTCCACTTGTCGTACCCACAACGTGAACTTTATGAATAACTTTGACCTCTTCTGGCAGCGTAGCAATCTCTTTGCAGTAGATGGTCTCCATTTAAACTTTGCAGGTGCCCAAGCACTTTCCTCCAACCTATCCTACTGCATTCATCACTGTTCTCCTCCCTCCACCTATGTCTCACAGCAGATCCAGACTGTGGCACTACTCGCCCACACTGGATCACCTAATAATAGTGTCAGAATTAGTAGGCCCACTAAATATGCAAGTGCTAGTGTCAGTACATATGCAGGTACTATTGTGAGTAACATAGTCACAATACCTCTTCAACCATTGACTCCTGGTGAAAAGCAATATACAAAGCCTACACCTACCATCATTACCATACCACCATTCCAAAACCACGCTACCTCCCCCTTGTGGTCAGGTGGTCTCCTTTCTACCACATCTCACCAAAAAAATTATAATACAGCTGCTAACACCACACCTCCAGAGACCAGTGGCGGCTCGCCACTGGTGGCGCTATGGGCGCCGACCCACCTGTTAAATGAGAGAATAAGAAAAAAAAAAAAATTTGTTTTTTGTTTTATAGCCCTATAAATAATATAAACATGTTTAAAATGAATAATATTTACTCGTTTTAAGTATGTTTGTATTTCCAATGCACAATATAACGTTATTATCTAAATTAAAAAAACAGCGTTTTCATGGGCAGGAAGTGACGTTTTTATTTATTTTTTCGTATTTCTCGCCCGGGCAAGAAGCGATAGCGCTCTGACTGCGCGTCACAGTTTGATCGCTGTCTCCGTCACAGCCAATCAGTGCATACGGCGTTGTGCGTTGAAATATGACTATTATGTTGGAATCCGAGCGCTATTTGAAGCGGTCTAGCCCAGCCGCGTGAACTTCCGTGAAGAATTTTCCATAGCCGCATTTCGTGGAGACACTCTCCCTGTATGGCCGACGCGATGCCAGTTTTTTTCCATAGCCGCATTTCTCGGGTTGGCTTACAGAGAGCAGTTCAGTTGACTCGTCAACAACAACAGCAAGTAACTACACTGAGGCTAAGCTTAGGCACTCTTTCAAAGTTGGTTAAGGTTAGAGTTTGTCTTAGAGCATGGCGATAGAACGCCAGGTAGTTTGCAGGCTGTTCGAGGCGGACATGGACAAATGCACAGCTCTTCACTCACACAGCTTGCAAGCTATAATATGGATGCAGTCATGGAGGGACATGTATGGACAATGGATGGACATCAACACAGGCTGGATGGACAATGCCATGGAGTGGATATACTTTATCAACAACAACAAGCTAACAACAAGGTAGATTAGCGATCTTAACTCTAGTTTAATACATGATACGTTGTCTACTGATGCCGCATAATGTAACGTTACAGTACTGCTAGCTGTTAGCTCCGTTAGCCGGCCACTTTTATAATTCCTGCATGGAAACGGAGTAAAGTTAACGTTTAAACGTTATGTCGAGGTCATACAATACTACAGTCGACATAAGGTTAACGTTACCCCGTTTCCATGAAGTGTTTAAATAGCAGCAATCTTGTTGAAAATGTAACTTTACTAGTCAAATGCTCTCGCTCTCTCGCTCTCTCTCTCTCTCTCTCTCTCTCTCTCTCTCTCTAATTTCGCTGCATGTGGGACATAACCACTCAGACAATGAATGGTAACTTGTTTAAAATAACGAGCTTTACAAATGTGTTTATTATTGAATGGTTCTGACATCATCTGAGAGAGAGTGAGAGAGAGAGAGAGCGAGAGAGAGAGAGAGAGAGAGAGAGAGAGAGAGAGAGAGAGCTGTGCGTGTTTGTGTTGCTGCTGATGCATAATGAATGAATGGTGAGTTGTTTAAAATGACAACATACATTTAAACGTTATGTCGAGGTCATACAATACTACAGTCGACATAAGGTTAACGTTACCCCGTTTCCATGAAGTGTTTAAATAGCAGCAATCTTGTTGAAAATGTAACTACTAAAATGCTCTCTGATGCTGCTGATGCATAATGAATGAATGGTGAGTTGTTTAAAATGACAACATACATGTGTTAATTATTTGATTTGATTGATCCGAGAGACAGAGAGATCGTCTATGTTTGAATGAATGAATGAGAACTTTATTAACAGATTGCAGAATGGGTACAATACAGTACGGCTCAATACACACAATTGTTAAGGGGATGCAGACCAGAGAAAGACGTTTGTCTTGTTTACATCAGGGTCCCAGATTTTCGATTCATATCGATAGTTTAATAGCTAGCCTTGGCTCGTTTAACAATATGCAAAATATGTGTACAGCCCTGTACTCATACTGAAGTTATTCTTGGTATATAATAGGTCTGATTGTGTAACGAATCGATTCCACGTCGCGCTGTGTGTGAGAGAGAGAAGGAGAGAGGGAGAGATCTGCCTGTGTTTGTAGACGGGCGAGTTTTGTTTCTAACTTTTCTATTTATATATTGTGTTTCAAGTTGTGAATTAGAGTCTAGACTATACTTTATTTGACTGGTTGTGTGTTGTTGTAGTAACAGCTGAGCGACTCGTTCATAAGAGCCGATTCATTGCCGTGAGCGTGAGTCGAATCGCTCACGTCTGGCAATGAGTGTTGCGTGGTACTGTACTGTACATGTTTGCATTTTGCAAAATGTTTGGTATAGCGCCCCCTAGTGGCGAAACCCACCGGCCGCCACTGCCAGAGACAATGGACAATAGCATAACACCGGATTTGCCTGTACCATCAGCTCAAAGCTAAAGTAGAAGTCTATGACCAGTTAAAATCAACCTCACAGCATGTGATTTTAATTGGCGACGTAAATGTAAATTGGGATGATAAAAAGCTAAGAAAAAAATTTAAACAAACAACAGACCACTATAATCTAACTAAATTAATAGAACAGCCCACAAGAATCACCAGCCACTCAGCAACCAGAATAGATTTACTATTCTCCAATAAAGTGGAAAGAATCACTAAAACATATAATTACTTAACAGGCCTCTCGGACCACAATATGAATTTATTTTCTAGAAAACTCTCTAAAACTCAGCCCCAACCATTAATCAGAACCATCCCAGACAGGCAAAAGTTCTCCCATGCACAAAACCTAGTCACCCACTTCTTAAGGAAGGCTGAAGCTAAATATTACATCTACATCATAGAGAGTGCTAAAGGAAACGGCAAAAAAGTCATGGAGTACATAAACTAAATGACAGGGAAATACTATAAGCAGAATAACAAACCAGGTTTAAACCCTCCAAGTCTGTACCACGCCCTGTCCAAAATTACCTCGCCATCTTTAATTTGGAGGAAATCACTGAAAACAAGGTGGCAAATACTATTAGATCACTGAAAGCATCCAAGGCCAAGGATGCTCATGGGCTTGATACAAACTTTCTAAAAACAAATGTTGACTCCCTGGTGACACCTATTACACACCTGGTTAATTTGTCCATTAGACAATGTACAGTCCCATCTCAGTGGAAGGTTGCAGTAATAACACCAATCTTAAAATCTGGCGACAAAATGGACATATCAAATTATAGACCCATAAGCATTTTACCAGTGATCTCAAAAGTGGCTGAAAAGTGGATTGTTAAGTCCATTATTAAACATCTAGACAAAGGTCACACCCCACTACATCCTATGCAGTTTGGGTTTCGGACCTTCCACTCCACTGAATCGGCAAACTGCCTTTTAAAAGGTGATGTGTACTTTGGACAAAGCCCCCTGCGCAATGGCGGTGTTTCTGGACTTCAAAAAAGCCTTTGACTCTGTCAGTCACCAGGTCCTCCAGTCCAAATTATCGCATTAAAAATTTTCCCCAGAGGCTATCCAGTGGTTTAGCTCATATTTAGCCAACAGGGAACAGTGTGTAAGTGTTAACGGTATCAAGTCTCCTTACCACACTTGCTCGGTTGGTGTCCCCCAGGGATCAATACTAGGACCATTTCTGTTCTCTCTGTTTATAAACGATCTACCTGATGTGTGTAATGTGTACATGTCCAGATGTAAGCAGATGATGCTGTTATATTTACCCATGGCAAAAGCTATGCAGAAGTGTCAACGGTCTTAACTTCTGTCTTGACCAGTGTTCAGGACTGGCTCATAGACTCATGTCTGCTCTTGAATGCAAAAAAAAACAGTCTGCATGGCTTTTTCCAAAAGATCAGTTGTGTTAGTCATCAAATGTGTTTCTGGGTGGGGAGGAACTTGAACTTGTGTCAGAGTTCAAGTACGTCAGGGTCATGCTAGACTCAATCTTAACCTTCAAAAAACATGTGAAGAAAGTTACAAACACAATCAAATTCAACCTTCAAAACTTCAAACATATTAGACCCTTCCTCAGTGCTTCAGTCAGAGCTGCCATCTTAATAATAATAATAATAATAAATTCAATTTGTACCGCACTTTACATTTGTGAAAATCTCAAAGTGCTAAAATCTTCACTGCATGATTCTATCACACATTGAGTACTGCTTCACAAACTGGTCTTGCACAGGTGTGACGATTTTCAAACCCATAGAACAGCTATACAAGAGTGCACTTACATGTAAAGTGTTCATTAAGAAACCTCACTCATATCACCACTGTCACATTTTCTAGAGGTAACATTTTTAGAGTTTTACCAATTTTAAAGTGTATTGTTATATACAAGACCCTGCATGGTCTGTGCCCACCCCCTCTGAGGGAATTCATAGAAAGGAAGCCCGATAGAGGAATCAGCACTAGAGCAACCACTAGAGGGGATTGCGAAGTGCCCGGCCGGCAAACCGCCTTTGGTAAAAACATCCTCTTAGTCCAGGGCTCTTTAATCTTGAATGATCTACCCTTGACCATAAGAGATTATACATAATTTCCATCTTTTAAATTCAATCTAAAAAAAAATTTTTACTCGACAACCACACCTGTGACCATGTATAGTCAAATAGTAGTGCACCTTGACAACGTCCTACAACTTTATACCTTGTAGCCTACTGTTTTTGTATGTTTTTATTAGGGATGCTCGATATTGGCTTTTTTACCGATAACGATATACAGATATTGTCCAACTCTTAATTTCCGATACCGATATCAACCGATATCAACCGATACCGATATATGCAGGGTTTCCCCCCCAAAAAATGTAATAATTTCAGGTAATTAACATTACATATCTCTTGTTGTGGAATTAACACAACATTATGCATACTTTTGACAATAAATAAAATCTGAATTTGTTCTTACTTGCTTGCCTGGGTAAATAAAGGTTATAGAAATGTAAAAAAAAAATAAAAAATTATAAAAAAATTTGAAAAACGATACAGATATTTTCCGATATCACATTTTAATGCCGTATGTGTGTTTGATTGTTCTCATGGTTGTGTGTGTGTGTGTGTGTGTGTGTGTGTGTGTGTGTGTGTGTGTGTGTGTGTGTGTGTGTGTGTGTGTGTGTGTGTGTGTGTGTGTGTGTGTGTGTGTGTGTGTGTGTGTGTGTGTGTGTGTAGTGTGTAGTGTGTGTGTAGACCAGGGCAGACAGGCAGCATGCTGTGTTGGATTACTTTTTAATTTATTTTTGATCATGAGTCTGCTGGTCTGGAGGAGTCTGCTGGTCTGGAGGAGTCTGCTGGTCTGGAGTCTGCTGGTCTGGAGGAGTCTGCTGGCCTGGAGTCTGCTGGTCTGGAGGAGTCTGCTGGTCTGGAGTCTGCTGGCCTGGAGGAGTCTGCTGGTCTGGAGGAGTCTGCTGGTCTGGAGTCTGCTGGTCTGGAGTCTGCTGGCCTGGAGGAGTCTGCTGGCCTGGAGGAGTCTGCTGGCCTGGAGTCTGCTGGTCTGGAGGAGTCTGCTGGTCTGGAGTCTGCTGGCCTGGAGGAGTCTGCTGGCCTGGAGGAGTCTGCTGGTCTGGAGTCTGCTGGCCTGGAGGAGTCTGCTGGCCTGGAGGAGTCTGCTGGTCTGGAGGAGTCTGCTGGTCTGGAGGAGTCTGCTGGTCTGGAGTCTGCTGGCCTGGAGGAGTCTGCTGGTCTGGAGTCTGCTGGCCTGGAGGAGTCTGCTGGTCTGGAGGAGTCTGCTGGTCTGGAGTCTTCTGGTCTGGAGTCGGCTGACCTGGAGTCTGCTGGTCTGGAGTCTGCTGGTCTGGAGTATGCTGGCCTGGAGGAGTCTGCTGGTCTAGAGTCTGCTGGTCTGGAGGAGTCTGCTGGTCTGGAGTCTGCTGGTCTGGAGGAGTCTGCTGGTCTGGAGGAGTCTGCTGGTCTGGAGTCTGCTGGCCTGGAGTCTGCTGGTCTGGAGGAGTCTGCTGGTCTGGAGTCTGCTGGTCTGGAGGAGTCTGCTGGTCTGGAGTCTGCTGGTCTGGAGGAGTCTGCTGGTCTGGAGTCTGCTGGCCTGGAGTCTGCTGGTCTAGAGTCTGCTGGTCTGGAGTCTGCTGGCCTGGAGGAGTCTGCTGGCCTGGACTCTGCTGGTCTAGAGTCTGCTGGTCTGTAGTCTGCTGGTCTGGAGGAGTCTGCTGGCCTGGAGTCTGCTGGTCTAGAGTCTGCTGGTCTGTAGTCTGCTGGTCTGGAGTCTGCTGGCCTGGAGGAGTCTGCTGGTCTAAAGTCTGATGGTCTGGAGGAGGCTGCTGGCCTGGAGTCTGCTGGTCTGGAGGAGTCTGCTGGTCTGGAGTCTACTGGTCTGGAGTCTGCAGGTCTGGAGTCTGCTGGTCTGGAGGAGTCTGCTGGTCTGGAGTCTGCTGGTCTGGAGTCTGCTGGTCTGGAGTCTGCTGGTCTGGAGTCTGCTGGTCTGGAGTCGACTGGTCTGGAGGAGTCTGCTGGCCTGGAGTCTGCTGGCCTGGAGTCTGCTGGTCTGGAGTCTGCTGGCCTGGAGTCTGCTGGTCTGGAGTCTGCTGGTCTGGAGTCTGCTGGTCTGGAGTCTGCTGGTCTGGAGTCTGCTGGCCTGGAGTCTGCTGGCCTGGAGTCTGCTGGCCTGGAGTCTGCTGGCCTGGAGTCTGCTGGTCTGGAGTCTGCAGGTCTGGAGTCTGCTGGTCTGGAGTCTGCTGGTCTGGAGTCTGCTGGTCTGGAGTCTACTGGTCTGGAGTCTGCTGGTCTGGAGTCTGCTGGTCTGGAGTCTGCTGGTCTGGAGTCTACTGGTCTGGAGTCTGCTGGTCTGGAGTCTGCAGGTCTGAAGTCTGCTGGTCTGGAGGAGTCTGCTGGTCTGTAGTCTGCTGGTCTGGAGTCTGCTGGTCTGGAGGAGTCTGCTGGTCTGTAGTCTGCTGGTCTGGAGTCTGCTGGTCTGGAGTCTGCTGGTCTGGAGTCTGCTGGCCTGGAGGAGTCTGCAGGTCTGGAGTCTGCTGGTCTGGAGGAGTCTGCTGGTTCAGGCCTTGAGGCTGTAGTACCCTTTATCAGATGGCAGCAGCTGAAATAGTTTGTGGTTGGGGTTGTTGGGGTCTTTACTCATCCTGTGGGCTTTGCTGACACGGCGTCAGTTGTCCTGTATGGAGGGAAGCTCAAGTCCGCTGATTTTAGGGCCTGAGATGAAAGAGACCTTTTGTGCTTCACCACCTGGCTGGTGTCCACATCCCATGTGAGGTCCTCTCTGATGTCTGAAAATTGTTTAGAATAATGGGGGAAATGTTTTTCTTTCCTTAGAGAATTGTGTTTGCAATTGATGTAATTTGCTCATTTATTTAGCCCTATTAGCTATGGTTAAGTTTGTTTATTTTGTTTCTTGTTTTATTTGTATTCTTATTTTTTTGTTTACTTCACATTATAACACATTCGATTATAATGTCCTTACATTTGAGTTCCTACGGTCAAAGTTGACTAGCAATTCCAGTCTCACCTGCAATGATGTCACTTCCTGCCTACCTTGTATATAGCCCCCAGAGCCGTATAATTAAGAGTTCCGCCACTCCGACCCACCTTCGTTGTTATCGTGGAATGCGGAAGTAAAGCGCCTCAGGGGTGGTCCGTAGTTCAAGTCTCAGCTCAACGCCATGCATTTTCATTGTTGCCGAGCGGCACTCGCTGGTAAGTTTACTTTACTTTTACTACTTTGTACATTTTAACGCATTAGCAGACCACTCATGGATTTAGTCAATATTGGTATTTTATGTAGCAAGCTTTAGTTAATGTTGATCGTAAGTTAATAGCTTGTTAGATTCTAAATGCAGTTAAGAACGTTACCATACTGACGTGACGTTGGCCTAACGTTATATTTACCAAATTATTTGCAGTTATTATATTGGTGTTCATTAGTTTATCATTGTTTATTAGATGTATTGTTAAAGTGAGCAACACGAGATAGACTGGTCTTCATATAAGGTACAGTAAGGTTATAATATATAGACAATAACACATGACACTAGATAGACTGGTCTTCATATAAGGTACAGTCAGTAAGGTTATAATATATAGACAATAACACATGACACTAGATAGACTGGTCTTCATATAAGGCACAGTAAGGTTATAATATATAGACAATAACACATGACACTAGATTGACTGGTCTTCATATAAGGTACAGTAAGGTTATAATATATAGACAATAACACATGACACTAGATAGACTGGTCTTCATATAAGGTACAGTAATGTTACATAATATAATATATAGACAATAACACAGTGGATACAGACCTGTCTGGCTCTCCTCTCGTGGTCTTGACTCTAATGAGAGACGTGTCCCAGTCATTTGGAGTTGTGAGGTTGATTATTATTAGTAGTAATGTAGTTTGTATATTATTAGTATATATGTAGGTTGTATATTATTAGTAGAAATGTACAGTCTCCTCCCCACCGTATGTATATTTCTCTCCCACCCACCCCCTCCTAATGTACAGTCCCCTCCCCATCATAGTATATACTCTGTCAGGATCTATGGGTAACAGTACTGTATATTTGAATACCGTTTATGTCACAAATGTATCAGTACTAAATACCTGTATGTCCCTATGCCATAAATGTCATGTATGTTGTGTATGTCATAA
Source organism: Notolepis coatsorum (assembly GCF_963971535.1). NCBI lineage: Eukaryota > Metazoa > Chordata > Actinopteri > Aulopiformes > Paralepididae > Notolepis > Notolepis coatsorum. Next base: position 79,217,578 of record NC_140167.1, read on the forward strand.
ATGTCAATATGAATTGAAAATGGGGGACCCTGATGTAAGGTACATTTTATTTATATAGTGCTTTTCCAGATTAAAATCACAAAGTGCTTTACAGGCAGTAAAAGGTTAATCAGAATAGAATAACCACACATGTTACATCACATACAAGATTGTAGAATACTTCAAAAATAAATTAAGTAAAATACAATCACACATACACACGTTATACCACATACATGATCAATTAAAAGCCTCACTGTATAAAAAGGTTTTTAGACCTTGTTTAAAAGACTGCACACTAACAGCAGACCTGATTTCATAAGGTAGCTGATTCCATAGCTTGGGTGCTACGAAGCCCGGTCACCCTTGGTTTTCAGTTTGGTCCGGGGGACGACGAGCTCTCCTTGGTCAGAGGAGCGGAGAGCCCTATTAGGGCAGTAAGGGGTTATAAGCTCAGCAATGTAGCTTGGGGCTTCACCCTTTAAAGCCTTGTAGGTGGTGAGCTCAATTTTAAAAATAAAAATGTAAACAAGACAAACGTCTTTCTCTGGTCTGCATCCCCTTAACAATTGTGTGTATTGAGCCGTACTGTATTGTACCCATTCTGCAACCTGTTAAATAAAGTTTTCATTAATTCCAGGAGCCATGCTGTTGTCTGGTAAGATGGAGGTTGTTGTTCCTGCTCCACCATGAATTTCAGGCCAGCACTTGTTGCAAAGAACCCGGGCACATTGAACCTGTTGTGGAATATTTTAAATGAGTCAAACAGTGAAACTGTAGAAATTCAGATGAGTCAAATTGTATCAAAAATAGAATAGTTTATTATCTGTTTTTATGGCCATAGAAAGATTATGCACAAGATGTGTGTTGTTGTAGAGTGCATGAGCAACTCCATAACTCTATCTCCCTGTTTTGTTTTCTAGGATAAATTACCACTATAATGACGTGCATGTGTCCAGTCTGAGGTGAGCAGCAGTCGTGACAGAAAGGCCCTAGCACTACAAACAACAGGATTGGAAGACTGGACCTCTACATGGACATATTATAGGCCTATAATAATAAAAAATGTGTGGAATTGCTTGTCTTGTATTTTTTCTACTGTTGACCAAACTTCTTTCTTGGCTTAATTGAGTAGTATCAATGGTTACAGTGTGAAATGTAAATGCTAAGAAATGCAGAGTAAACAGCTTGATATGATATTCACTGCATTTTCACATGTGCATGTATGAATGTCTTATATAGCATTAGGATGTGTAGAAGCACAAGTCTCTCTGCCACTCCCCTGAAATGCTATTACCGTAATTCCTCTAATAGTAACCGGTATTCAATTAAAAACCGGGTCTCTATTAATGACCGGTATAATTGTTGAGCTAAGCAATTATAAGCCGGCCTCCTAATACAAGCCGGGTTTCATGTATATGCTGGCCTGGCTGTGCAGTAAATACCATATAATGGTATGGTGTTAATGTTTACCAAGAGAGTAAGCCTACCTCAGAATTGTATAAAACAAAGTTATTATTATTATTATTACCGTATACCAGTATTGTGATTGCACTATTTTACTTTATTTTACTTTTTTTGACCACCTGTAATTGCACCGTTTACTACCGTATTTCATACAGTACTTGGTTTCAATAAATGAACCCAGTACATTTTACTGGGTTCAAACAGACACAAAATGTTGATTTATTCATTATGATCTGTTTGAAAATTAGAAATATAGGCCTCTCTCTTATACATGCCCCCTCCTAATACAAGCCTGGTATCAGCTACAGTTGAAACAAATACAAGCCGGGGTTACTATTAGAGGAATTACGGTATATATATTGAATATAAATAGCCCACATATAATGTGGGCTGATTAATACAATGATGCTTGATTGTGTAACAACTGGTGATATGGCTAATGTAAAATAAGTCAGCTAGCACAGCTAGCATTTAACGTTCGAAATTGCCATCATCGCCTAGTGATATAATGTAAATATTAAAGTAGCAGATATGTAAATGATATATCGCAACAGTGATCAATGCACATTGTATTAATAAGTACCAAAAATTGCTGTAACAGTAGTAGCAGAGCCGTATAATTAGTTCTGCCGTTCTGTACCGTTGAAATCAAGTTGACAGGAAGTCAAATTGGAACTACCGGTAGCTACGTGAGCCACGTGATATCCTGTCGGCGAGATCAAAGCGTGTCGTAACTCTTATTAAAGGGCTCTGATAGCCCCCACCTTTGCAAGCTATCGTTGCTAGCCACTAACACTGACGAAGGAGCTTTTGCTTCGAAACATGTTTGTTCAAGGCTGCGATTAAAACTTTTTCTAATCTGAGAGTGCTGGTCCGGCTTCCTCCTGCTTTTTTTTATTTAATCTTCGGGATTTCAGCACCCAGTGTCAGATACCGAGAGCGCGGTCTATCTTGACTTTCATTCATGTCTCATAGTAGCCAACTGTACTCATGTGTGATGATGTTAGTCCTCATAGTAGCCAACTGTACTCATGTGTGATGATGATATGTCTAATAGTAGCCAACTGTCTTCATGTGTGATGATGTTAGTCCGACTCCTCATAGTAGCCAACTGTCTTCATGTGTGATAATGTTATGTCTCATAGTAGCCCACTGTCTTCATGTGTGATAATGTTAGTCCTCATAGTAGCCAACTGTCTTCATGTGTGATAATGTTAGTCCTCATAGTAGCCAACTGTCTTCATGTGTGATAATGTTAGTCCTCATAGTAGCCAACTGTCTTCATGTGTGATAATGTTATGTCTCATAGTAGCCAACTGTACTCATGTGTGATGATGTTAGTTCTCATAATAGGCGGTAAATAATTTTCACCATCAGAGGTGACTGGTCCATTTAGGACCTGGCCAAACCGGATGTGGACATTTGTCCGAATGTCTTGTCAAATGAGGCTCGTCGGTTGTTTAGCATTGTAACTTGAGTGGAGTTTTTCTGGTTATTTTCCGGGATCATATCTCATGGGTAGTTAGTTTATCTCCCTTTCTGTGAACGCTAGCAAAAAAACGCGTTGCAATCTGATGAAAAAGGGGCAGAGCAATTTACATTATAAAAAAGTAACTGTACTTCTCTAACGGTAGTAAACACAAACATTACTACAACAACTCATGAGACGCTCCATGCACCATAATCTCGTAAACTCTAAACTCTAAACCTTCACAAGTTTAATAGGCAACCAAAACACAATGTTTAATACCCCTCTGACACTCAACACACCGCCTTGGCCAGTCCTTCATACCAGCGTCCATCAGGCTCCACAACAGTGGGCAGGGAGTGCTGCCAGACATCCAACTACAACTACTAGGAACCTAGCACCTAAAAGGACAATATACTTACCTTATGCATACCGCACATTATGTGAATACTGTATACTACATCAGAGCATGTATTTAGCATTTAGCATCTTAGTATCTAGCATTCTTAGATTATATATTAGATTAGATTTAGACTATTGGATTACTAGATTATATATTGCATATATTTAGCATTTTAGCATTTCGTTTTACATTATATATTAGATTAGATTTTGAATATTAGATTATATACAGTATTGTAACCATATTTATTGTAGGGCAATAAATCCCCAATGTGATCAATAAAGGAATATCTTATCTTAATACAGATGTTGTGATTAGAAAATTTTTACTCACACAGTGCTGAGCTGCATCAAATAATCTTCAGGTTCCCAGTATCATGGTCCCAGTATAACCACTTCAGGCTCCCAGTATAACCACTTCAGGCTCCCAGTATAACCACTTCAGGTTCCCAGTATCATGGTCCCAGTATCACCACTTCAGGTTCCCAGTATCATGGTCCCAGTATCACCACTTCAGGTTCCCAGTATCATGGTCCCAGTATAACCACTTCAGGTTCCCAGTATCATGGTCCCAGTATCACCACTTCAGGTTCCCAGTATCATGGTCCCAGTATCACCACTTCAGGTTCCCAGTATCATGGTCCCAGTATAACCACCTCAGGCTCCCAGTATCATGTTCCCAGTATAACCACCTCAGGCTCCCAGTATAACCACTTCAGGCTCCCAGTATAACCACTTCAGGCTCCCAGTATAACCACTTCAGGCTCCCAGTATAACCACCTCAGGCTCCCAGTATAACCACTTCAGGCTCCCAGTATAACCACTTCAGGCTCCCAGTATAACCACTTCAGGCTCCCAGTATAACCACTTCAGGCTCCCAGTATAACCACTTCAGGCTCCCAGTATAACCACTTCAGGCTCCCAGTATAACCACTTCAGGCTCCCAGTATAACCACTTCAGGCTCCCAGTATAACCACTTCTATGAGTCTACTGTTCACCTGTGATCTCCCCCTGAAGTAAAAGACAAACAGGAGTCTATGTTGGTATGTTCTAATTCTCATCAGATGGGTTCAACTTCACTTCATGATCTTTGTCACATGCCCCCCCCCCCACACACACACACACACAGGTAAATATATCTCCTGTCTCTCTCCTCGCTAGACAGTCTATATAAAAATAATCTTAAATAAATCACCAACACTTCAACCTAGTTCTGAGTTCAAAGGTCACACAGATTGTTCTAAACCCAGGAAGCCCTTCCTTGATGTTTGGGAGGGGGCGTGTCTCTCTTTCTGTCACAGGTTTAGCCGCGGTCGCTCCTCTATTGATGTCTGGAGCTGAAACCACACGACATTATCTCAGGTGTTAAGGAGAAACACACCACAACTCTCTGAAGATCAGAGAGCCCTCCTCTCCTCCTCTCCTCCTCTCCTCCTCTCCTCCTCTCCAGCGCCCCCATCAACAAGTCAATAGCGTCGCTAGCCGAGACGTTGGCGGGGGAGACGTTAGCGGGGGAGCCGCGCCAAGGTGAGCGCAGCTTATTCTAAGCTTCTTAGTGATTCTCCGGGAGGTGAGGAAAGAGGCTCTGTTAGGGGAATCAATCCCTCGGGTAATTACTGTTCCACACCGCGGGCGGCAAGGAGGCGATGGAGCGCGGCCGGGGGAAGGCGAGGCGGGGAAAGGGAGAGGGTAGAGAGAGGAGGTGAGAGGGAGAGGGTAGAGAGAGGAGGTGAGAGGGTAGAGAGAGGAGGTGAGAGGGAGAGGGTAGAGAGAGGAGGTGAGAGGGAGAGGGTAGAGAGAGGAGGTGAGAGGGAGAGGGTAGAGAGAGGAGGTGAGAGGGTAGAGAGAGGAGGTGAGAGGGAGAGGGTAGAGAGAGGAGGTGATAGGGTAGAGAGAGGGAGAGGGTAGAGAGAGGAGGTGATAGGGAGAGGGTAGAGAGAGGAGGTGATAGGGAGAGGGTAGAGAGAGGGAGAGGGTAGAGAGAGGAGGTGAGAGGGAGAGGGTAGAGAGAGGAGGTGAGAGGGAGAAGGTAGAGAGAGGGAGAGGGTAAAGAGAAGAGGTGAGAGGGAGAGGGTAGAGAGAGGAGGTGAGAAGGAGAGGGTAGAGAGAGGGAGAGGGTAGAGAGAGGAGCTGAGAGGGAGAGGGTAGTCAAGTCAAGTCAAGAGTTTTAATTGTCACGGCATACAAGTATACAATGAAATGCGGGTGGTCTTGCCCGCGACGATGTGCAATACAGTGGTACAACATATAATAGAATCCAATAAAAATACAGTGGTACAACATATAATAGAATCCAATAAAAAAACAACATTGTGCAATAAACAGGTAACAGGTAACATGGTGTGACATCTCGGTATCTGTACATAGTATTTACAGAGCATGTAGGACATGCTAGGTAGCTTTAGTAGTGCAATACACTGTTCCTGTTATACTAATTTAAAGTGGCCTTTCCTCTTGGCCATAAGTGTGCGTGTGTGCGGCATGAGTGTGTGCCCGCTCGTGTTAAAGTGGCTGCTAGTGTGTGAGCGTGCACAGCGTGCGTGTCGTGTGTGTGCTCGTGTGTGCTTGTGTGTGGATAGTTCAGTTTCTGTGGCACTCAATGTTCATTGTTCAAGGCTCTGATGGCCTGGGGGAAGAAGCTGAGCCTAAGCCTCTCCGTCCTAGTAGCTGGGGTTCGCAGGCGTCTGCCTGACCTCAGCAGCTGGAACAGGCTGTTATTGGGGTGGTGGGGGTCTTTCATTATTCTGCAGGCTCTGGATTTGCACCTCTTGTTGTATAGATGCTCTCTACAGCTCCTGAGTAGAAGGACTGGAGTATCTTCCCCGATACTCTGAACTTCCTTAACTGTCTCAGGTGGTAGAGGCGCTGCTTCGCTTTCTTTACTACTGTGTCTATGTGTGTTGACCATGTCAGATCCTCTGAGATGTGGACCCCCAGGTACTTAAAGCTGCTCACCCTGTCCACGGTAGCCCCGTTAATCGTCAGTGGTGTGTGTGTCTCCTGCTGTCCTCTCCTATAATCCACGATCAGCTCCTTGGTTTTACCAATGTTCAGGAGCAGGCTGTTGTCCTGGCACCAGCGTTCCAGTACCTCAACCTCCTCCCGGTAGGCCTTCTCGTCGTGGTCCGAGATCAGCCCCACCACCACCGTGTCGTCTGCGAACTTCACTATGGAGTTGAGGCTGAACTTGGCCAGAGAGAGGAGCGAGGAGGTGAGAGGGAGAGAGAGGAGAGAGGAGGTGAGGGAGAGGGTAGAGACAGAGGAGGTGAGAGCGAGAGAGAGGAGTGAGGAGGTGAGAGGGAGAGAGAGGAGGTGAGAGGGAGAGGGGATCGAGGAGGAGAGAAGGAGAGGGTAGAGAGAGGAGCAAGGAGGTCAGAGGGTAGAGAGGGAGAGAGGGAGAGAGAGGAGTGAAGAGGTGAGGCAGAGAGAGGGAAAGGGTAAGAGGTGAGGCAGAGAGAGGCAGAGGGTAGAGAGAGGAGCAAGGAGATCAGAGGGTAGAGAGGGAGAGAGAGGAGTGAAGAGGTGAGGCAGAGAGAGGGAGAGGGTAGAGAGAGGAGTGAGGCTGAGAGAGGGAGAGGGTACCTATAAACTTGTATACCTGCATTTGTATAGAGGTATTACCTATAATCATGTATACCTGCATTATGTATAAAGGTCTACTCTGTTGAAAACATGGTCTGTTTAATCACATGGTCTGTTTAATCACTTCTTACCTGTGTGTGCTGTACGTGTGTGTAATATATACTGCCGTATATATTATTGGTGTATATTTTACTGGCATATACTGTATATTACTGGCGTATATATTACTGGCATATATATTATGGCGAATATATGATTGGTAGTATATATTACTGGCGAAAATATTATTGGTGTATATATTACAGCTGTATATATTACTGCCGTATATATTATTGGTGTATATATTATTGGCGTATATATTACTGCAGTATATATTATTGGCGTATATATTACTGCCGTATATATTACTGGTGTATATATTACTGCTGTATATATTACTGGTGTATATATTACTGGCCTATATATTACTGCTGTATATATTACTGGCATATATATTTCTGGCGTATATATTATTGGCGTATATATTATTGGCGTATATATTTCTGGCACATATATTACTGCCATATATATTAGGGGCGTATATATTACTGCCGTCTATATTACTGCCGTATATATTACTGCCGTATATTTTATTGGCGTATATATTTTTGACATATATTACTGTATATATTATATAGATGCTCGTTGGAGATGCAGACATCGAGGACTTCAAATTACCTCGTTCTACTGAGTGTTATGTTTTACTGAGTGTTGTGTTGTACTGAGTGTTGTTTTCTACTGAGGGGGCTTTCACACTAGCCATTCGGGGTCGAATCAGAGCGCGATCGCACCAAAATAGGGTGTGATGAGAACGCTCCCCCCCGTCACCGGGGACGCTGATTCGCTCCAAACCTAGACCGCTGGAATAGGTGGTCTCGGGTGCGAACCAGCGTCCCCGACGACGGAGCGGGGCGTGGTGTGCAAGCTTACTGTAATGCTTTCATGCTTGCTTGAATTTTGGGCAGATAAAAACATACAGCAACAACTGGACAATACCCACAAATTGTCAAATTGGCGAGTTCAGACCTCAACCAAACAAGAATGTTGAGCCTCACGGCTCAGTGGATGAAAACTTCAAGATGAAGCCACGTTACAAGCCCAAGACTTCCCTGGCTCGCATTAGGCCTGGCAATTTTTTTGCCATTGCTATGTCTATACATTCGTTTCTTGTTCAAATGCATTTATTTATATAGACCAGTGGTGCCCAAACAGTCGGCCGTGATCGACCGGTAGATTACAGGCTGATTTTCAAGTAGACCGCGAGATAATTTTTATATAACATCGAGTATGTTGTCACGTCACGGCTGAGATGAGACTTGCTTTAGCGCAGAGCTTTCCTCTCATTTCATTATAGACACAGACCAGCGCGGACCTTCAATGACATGCAATTGTAATTTCATTAGACACAATGGGCTAACGTTAGCTGCTAACTAAGTTATCCAATAACTAGGCTAAGCTAACTAGCGTTAGACGCTAACCCTGGAAACCCTCAAAGCGGACTCCACAACACCAGTTCCATTCGTGAGAAAAGGGGGTGGGTTATATTGACAAGGCTTGACAACAGAGGTTAGATAACTTCATATTTATTGGTTATTAGTTTCTTTATATCGGGCATCTAGTTTCCATCACCGTGTGTTCAACTGTTCCATGTGTTGACGTTCGAGTGTGACATCATCGCCTGCGGCAGCTTACACGCTCAAAACGCAAACCTAAAACAAAAACCCGGAGCGAACCAAGACTGCAGTGTGTACACAAACCAGAGGGGGGAGAGGGAGGGGGGAGTTCCTAATGAGAAAGCCCCCTGAGTCTCAGACAGACAGACAGACAGACAGACAGACAGACAGACAGACAGACAGACAGACAGACAGACAGACAGACAGACAGACAGACAGGCAGGCAGACAGACAGACAGACAGACAGACAGACAGACAGACAGACAGACAGACAGACAGACAGACAGACAGACAGACAGACAGACAGACAGACAGACAGACAAGACAGACACACGGGCAGAGCTGTATCTTTGGCTGACACCTCAGAAAACAATCCTTTTGCGACGTCGCAGAGCGAGGGAACCCCCCCCCCCCTCGGAGACAGATAAAGCAGCAGCACCTTTTCAAACCAAATCAAGAGGCGCGGGGGTCGGAGGTCACGTATAAGTGGAGCTCCTACAACAACCACCGTGGAGGGGAAAAAAATCATTTCACATTCTTTAATTTTCAGAGTAAAATGGACAGCCTTCTTCTGGGTCCAATAATTGTTTGAACGGAGGATTTTATCATTAGGCCGGGGGAGCGCAGGTCACGCTGGAGGTTGATTAGGTACGAGACGCAACAAAGGAGACTGTGGGCCACAGCGCAGGAACACGATTGGTCTGCAGGCTGCGAGGCTCCATTACAGAGCATTTTCAATTTCAACCACACAATAAACATCAAGACCAGGCCAAGGAAATTACTGCATCTACAGATGTAGCTGAGAAGATAGAGAGAGAGAGAGAGAGAGAGAGAGAGAGAGAGCGAGAGAGAGAGAGAGAGAGAGAGAGAGAGAGAGAGAGAGAGAGAGAGAGACAGAGAGAGATAGAGAGAGGAGAAACAGAGAGAGAGAGTGACTTGATTTTTTTTATGTATAGATGAAATGTGATTTGTTTATTTGTCAGTAGTTTATAATGTTATTAGGTTATTATGTTGAAACCCTGGTCGCCCTGGTTAGGGTTAGGGTTGCTGTGTTGTAATCTTATCTTGTCAGCCATTTAATCTCCAACTCTATACCTTTGTGTAACACAGCAGCCACCATCTTTAATACTACAGCCTGGCGAGTCCAAACACAGCAGCCACCATCGTTGGTTGTTACACTATTGTTATATGTATTGTATTGCCATATTCTTGCCAACACACAGTCCTAATAAGAGCTACACTGTACTGCTTGATGTTCATCTAATCTTGAAATCATCTAGGATCCTCTGGGGCCCTGAGCCCAGGTTGAGAACCCCTACTGTAACTGGACCTTACTTAGATATTAGTCAACATGGCTGTTAAATATGAGCGATATGAGATTCTGTTTACGCCAGATATTATATTCTATTATATTCTGTTTACACCTGATATTATATTCAGTTTATGCCAGATATTATATTCAGTTTATGCCAGATATTATATTCTGTTTACGCCAGATATTATATTCTGTTTACACCTGATATTATATTCTGTTTACGCCAGATATTATATTATGTTTACACCTGATATTATATTCTGTTTATGCCAGATATTATATTCTGTTTACACCAGATATTATATTCTGTTTATGCCAGATATTATATTCTGTTTACACCAGATATTATATTCTGTTTACACCAGATATTATATTCTGTTTACACCAGATATTATATTCTGTTTACACCAGATATTATATTCTGTTTACACCAGATATTATATTCTGTTTACACCAGATATTAGATTATGTTTACACCAGTTATTAGATTATGTTTACACCAGATATTAGATTATGTTTACACCAGATATTAGATTATGTTTACACCAGATATTAGATTATGTTTACACCAGATATTAGATTGTGTTTACACCAGATATTAGATTATGTTTACACCAGATATTCGATTATGTTTACACCAGATATTAGATTATGTTTACACCAGATATTAGATTATGTTTACACCAGATATTAGATTGTGTTTACACCAGATATTAGATTATGTTTACACCAGATATTAGATTATGTTTACACCAGATATTAGATTATGTTTACACCAGATATTAGATTGTGTTTACACCAGATATTAGATTATGTTTACACCAGATATTAGATTATGTTTACACCAGATATTAGATTATGTTTACACCAGATATTAGATTATGTTTACACCAGATATTAGATTGTGTTTACACCAGATATTAGATTATGTTTACACCAGATATTAGATTATGTTTACACCAGATATTAGATTATGTTTACACCAGATATTATATTCTGTTTACGCCAGCTATTATATTATGTTTACACCTGATATTATATTCTGTTTATGCCAGATATTATATTCTGTTTACACCAGATATTATATTCTGTTTATGCCAGATATTATATTCTGTTTACACCAGATATTATATTCTGTTTACACCAGATATTATATTCTGTTTACACCAGATATTATATTCTGTTTACACCAGATATTAGATTATGTTTACACCAGTTATTAGATTATGTTTACACCAGATATTAGATTATGTTTACACCAGATATTAGATTATGTTTACACCAGATATTAGATTGTGTTTACACCAGATATTAGATTGTGTTTACACCAGATATTAGATTATGTTTACACCAGATATTAGATTGTGTTTACACCAGATATTAGATTATGTTTACACCAGATATTAGATTATGTTTACACCAGATATTAGATTATGTTTACACCCGATATTAGATTGTGTTTACACCAGATATTAGATTGTGTTTACACCAGATATTAGATTATGTTTACACCAGATATTAGATTATGTTTACACCAGATATTAGATTGTGTTTACACCAGATATTAGATTGTGTTTACACCAGATATTAGATTATGTTTACACCAGATATTAGATTATGTTTACACCAGATATCATCAAATAATAACGCACTGTGTCCAGCTGCGTCGGAGGAGGTGCAGTCATCGGCGTAGAGGCAGAAGGATATGTCTCTGGGCGTCACCGCTGCTGACAGTTTGTACCAGAAGTGACCCCTCAGCCTCACCTGATCCACCGACAGCAGGGAGACATTGGGTTGCTGTTCAACCATCTACTCACCTGCATACAGTTCATAATACAGCCTGTTTACAAGCTAAATATAAACTGCACACCGCTCCTCTCAGACATGACGCTAATTACACTCACAGAGAATAGGCTGGATGGCTATTAGTTAAATGGAATTTCCTCATTTTAACAAGGGAAGGTATGAACATAATAGAGAAGAGAGATACAAAGAAAGAGAGAACAAGACAGAGGGGGGGGGGGGGGCAGGGAGAAAGAGGTACAGAGAGAGAGAGAGAGAGAGAGAGAGAGAGAGAGAGAGAGAGAGAGAGAGAGAGAGAGAGAGAGAGAGAGAATACACTAAACAAAGCCATCGTAGAGTTATTTCCTTCTGTGGCAGAAAATCAATGCTTTTGTCTCTAGCCTCATTTTAGCCACATTATATGGGGCAGATAATCCTGCAGCCAGGAGCTCTATGGAGGAGAGGAGGGGAGAGGAGGAGCGAGAAGAGAGAGGAGGAGAGGAGGAGAAAAGAGGAGAGAGAGGAACAGAGAAGGAGGAGAGGAGGAGAGAGAGGAACAGAGAAGGAGCGATGAGGAGAGAGGAAGAGAGAGAAGGCGAGAGAAGGAGATAGGAAGAAAGAGAAGGAAAGAGGAGAGAGAGGAACAGAGGAGAAAAGGCAGGGAGATCTGAAGGGTTAAAGGAAGGAAGAGCATGAAAACAAACTGACGCCCTGAAACAAGCCTGTTACACACACACACGCACGCACGCACACACACACACACACACACACACACACACACACACACACACACACACACACACACACACACACACACACACACACACACACACACACACACACACACACACACACACACACACACACACACACACACACACACACACACTAAGCATGTTTACCTGAACCACTTGAAGAGACACACATGTATACATACAGCTAACCACTATACCGCACATACATAAACACATTCACACAGTAAACACACACACACACACACACACACACACACACACACACACACACACACACACACACACACACACACACACACACACACACACACACAGACCAGAAAAAACCAAACACGGTAACCGGGGGTAAAGGCAGAAATATCCTTCTCTGGCTCCTTGACATAAGCAGTTTGAGGATCACTGGATCAAAGTGGATCAAAGTGGATCAAAGTGGATCAAAGTGGATCAAAGTGGATTCTGCCGCTGTGTTTCAGCCTGATATTGACACATTCCCTTTCTCCTCGTTTGCCTAATACTCCAAAAATACTCCTTAAACTGTTTCAGTATAACAGTATATTGAAAACTGTTTCTCCTACCGCTATTATAGTATAACAGTATAATGAACACTGTTTCTCCTACCGCTATTATACTGTAATAATATAATAGTATAATAATATAATATATAATAGTAAAACTGTTTCTCCTACCGCTATTTATTATACTATAATAATATAACAGTATAATGAAAACTGTTTCTCCTACTGCTAATATACTACAATATCATAATAGTATAATGAAGACCTTTTCTCCTACCACTATTATACTATAATAATATAATGAAAATAGTTTATCCCACTGCTATTATACTATAATAAATAATATAACAGTATAATGAAAACAGTTTCTCCTACCGCTATTATACTATAATATTATAATGAAGCTCACATGCAATCCTCCTGCCAGCAGATTGAGGGTAAAAGTTGAATTTTTCACGTTAGAAAACCTCAGATGTAAATAAAAAATTCGTTTTTAAAAATAAATGCTGTGACACGAATGAAACTAAATACAGATATTTAATATCAACTATGATCTAATTGTGATACAATAGTATTTTGTGAACTAGAATCTGGTTGCAGCCAGTGCACCACCGACCACAGGGCCAAACGGTCTCTGTAAGACAAACGATCTGTGAGATATGATAATGGTGTTGGGGTTGTATTCCACAGTGGGAGAGAAGTTAAGCACCAGGCCTGGAGGGATTCCACAGTGGGAGAGAAGTTAAGCACCAGGCCTGGAGGGATTCCACAGTGGGAGAGAAGTTAAGCACCAGGCCTGGAGGGATTCCACAGTGGGAGAGAAGTTAAGCACCAGGCCTGGAGGGATTCCACAGTGGGAGAGAAGTTAAGCACCAGGCCTGGAGGGATTCCACAGTGGGAGAGAAGTTAAGCACCAGGCCTGTATTCCACAGTGGGAGAGAAGTTAAGCACCAGGCCTGTATTCCACAGTGGGAGAGAAGTTAAGCACCAGACCTGGATTCCACAGTGGAAGAGAAGTTAAGCACCAGGCCTGGATGATTCCACAGTGGGAGAGAAGTTAAGCACCAGGCCTGGAGGATTCCACAGTGGGAGAGAAGTTAAGCACCAGGCCTGGATTCCACAGTGGGAGAGAAGTTAAGCGTGGAAGAGAACTTAGATAATTGTGCACCTCTGCTCTGGAGGCACGTGGGCCCCCTCTCCAGATAGCTGAGATGTTGCTGGAAGTCCGCTGACATCGTTCCAGGTAACAGGGAATGGTTGACCTGGTACCCCAAGCAGCTATACAAGGTGGCCTTATTAAACAGGCTGGAAGAGACCCAAGCTGGCTTCTCCTGGTCAGCTGGGTCCACCAATAGCCACTGGCCCATAGCCAACTTCACGCCATCCCTCCCAAGCTAAGTAGCGCTCGTTTCTGCTATAATGTTGGTATTGGATGATGAACTGTGAATGAATGCACCGCTCCTTTGACAGGTCGACTGAAACCCCCCGGTCCACGGGGTGCTAACCCCGTATTGTTCGGCTAATCTGTGGCTAATCCAGCGGCACATCGGTGCTTCAAAATGCTCCTGTTGTTGTAGGGCCCTGTCCATCCCCTTTGAGCTGGAGGGCTGGACGGTCACTGACCGAGGTAGCTGCCACACGCCCCCACCTCCACCTCCACTCTGTGCTCTGGAGAGTTAAGTGTTGTTGGCTTTGCATCTCCTGGGGGGTCGATCTGGGAGACCATAGATAGGGTTCAGTATGTCAATTACTCTGTACGTTCTTCATACCGACATGCAAAATAGAAATGTACACACTTTGTAGGCTGCCTGTAGTAAATGTACACACTTTGTAGGCTGCCTGGGGTAAATGTGCACACTTTGTAGGCTGCCTGTAGTAAATGTACACACTTTGTAGGCTGCCTGGGGTAAATGTGCACACTTTGTAGGCTGCATGTGGTAAATGTACACACTTTGTAGGCTGCCTGTAGTAAATGTACACACTTTGTAGGCTGCCTGGGGTAAATGTGCACACTTTGTAGGCTGCCTGTAGTAAATGTACACACTTTGTAGGCTGCCTGGGGTAAATGTGCACACTTTGTAGGCTGCCTGTAGTAAATGTACACACTTTGTAGGCTGCCTGTAGTAAATGTACACACTTTGTAGGCTGCCTGTAGTAAATGTACACACTTAATAGGCTGCCTGTGGTAAATGTACACACTTTGTAGGCTTCCTGGGGTAAATACACAATCTGTAGGCTGCCTGTAGGTTAGGGTAATTGCGGCCACAGCCACGAGGACTCCTACCACTAGTGTGGCACCTTGGTTGTCCACACACACTCGCAGGGGGAGGACAAAGGGACACACATATTGTGATGTTTCTTCTTGACGTGTACAGCCCATGGGGGCAATGCCATGTGATCTCGGGCTCTACAAATACATTTGATTTGATTTGATTTGCATTTTAACCTCTTGAGCCCTAGCCCTATTTTCTGAAAATCCGCCTAAAATGCATACCTACTGTAAGTAAATGGAAGATTGCTTCACTTCTACAAGGTCCATGTGCATGTTATTGGTATTCTAGGGATCTATGGATCTCAGGGAATGTATTTCCAGTGTCAGAAATATTGTGTCTGTTACTAGGCTTGAGTAAATTGTAATGAACCAAAGGAGAATATCAATTATATATATATTTTTTTAAATCTTTGACTTGATCTTTTTGTATCTACTTTTTCTCCCCATTTTTTAATTCTTCTCCCATCCCAATTTTTCCGAATTATCCAATTCTTCCCTCCCCTCTCTCGAACGTTGCTAGACCATGCCTCCCACTGGTCGGCTGCAATGTGGACGAAGCCTTGCATCACGTGTCCCCTCCGGTAAACGAGGAGGCAGCCGTCGCATCTTTTCACCTGTACAGCGCAATCTCTCAGTGGCGAGGAGTAACGCGTGGGAGGCTCACGCTGCCCCCGATACTTCCTGATTCTGCTGTACAGGCGCACCAACCGACCTGTAGGAGTCGCCGTCCACAACGTCCGATCCCCACCCACCGGCTTTCCCACCCCCTAATACTGGCAATTGTATTAGTATGAACGACCAGCCAAGCCGGAAGCAACGCAGAGAGCTGGGCTCGAACCCAGCATCTCCTGCGTTAGTGGCGAGCGCCTTAGCCGCCCTAAAGGGAAGATAATTAAACAGAAGGTTTTGTAGATACAGTACTGAATTCTGCCATCCGGACACATGCAATTTGAAATATTATTATAGAACATGACCTTATTATAGCCAAGTCGCACATCTATGGATCTCCTCTTTCCAATGGCATGAGTTCAACGCTGTTTTTTGCTCGACGTTCACACAAAGGTAGAGAAACGAACTGTGTTCTAATTTATGCCAAGCATTCAGGTGTGTGGTAGATAATCCCGAAAAATAAGATAATAAAAAAGTTAATCCACAAGTAATTTGATTGACAGGAGCTGGCTTGAGCTGGGTAGTGTCGTTTTTCAAAATTCCACCGGCCATTGAAAGACCTGGGTCTCCTCTCCTCATATGACTACAAACTAAATGGCGGCGCACATTTCCAAGTGTCTACATATATTCGCTGGTTTCTGAATACATTTCCAAAACTCATATTTCACTAATAACATTAACCTATTGGTGAACAAACTTATTGCTGAAAATATACATGTACACTATGACTGCTGATTTGACACGGTTAGGGTCTTTACTTTACATTTGAAAAGAAAACGTAACATTAATTCATACAGTCTGTAGAGATGGATTTATGGCGTGATGTCATTTTGGGTCCGGTATGGGCTCAAGAGGTATTACCAGGCTTAAAAACAACAAAGGCGGGGGAAATGTAAGGTAAAGAAAAACAGGGGAGACAGCCACTAAGGATGGGGAAGAGTGATATAAATGTTCACTGACCCTGGGTCAGCAAACAACTTAGCCCAACACCACGAGTTAGCACTAGGGTACTGGGGTTGTGCAACAACAAAAAGCCACCACGGGGAGTTCTTGTTTCCAGGATGTAGGTTTCAGTCAACCTGTCAAAGGAGCTGAATGAGTGGTACATTCATTCATAGTTCAATATTCATTACCAACGTACTGTATATCAGAAAAGAGCGCTACTTAGCTTGGGAGGGATGATGTGAAGCCGCGGCTCTGTAGCTTGAACCCTGGAGTACATCCTGTCGTCATGACATCAGCAAACACCGCAACAGGAAGTAAACCGTACATCCTGTCGTCATGACATCAGCAAACACCGCAACAGGAAGTAAACCGTACATCCTGTCGTCATGACATCAGCAAACACCGCAACAGGAAGTAAACCATACATCCTGTCGTCATGACATCAGCAAACACCGCAACAGGAAGTAAACCATACATCCTGTCGTCATGACATCAGCAAACACCGCAACAGGAAGTAAACCGTACATCCTGTCGTCATGACATCAGCAAACACCGCAACAGGAAGTAAACCGTACATCCTGTCGTCATGACATCAGCAAACACCGCAACAGGAAGTAAACTGTACATCCTGTCGTCATGACATCAGCAAACACTGCAACAGGAAGTAAACCTTGATCCATGTACAATGTTGATGTTGTCAAACTGAACTATAACCACATCTGTCTGAAAAAGCAACATTATAAAGAATTAGTAATCAACAAATAGCCCAAAGAAAGCATGTGCATGTTCTGTATTCCCCCTGTGTATGATAATGTGTGTGTGTGTGTGTGTGTGTGTGTGTGTGTGTGTGTGTGTGTGTGTGTGTGTGTGTGTGTGTGTGTGTGTGTGTGTGTGTGTGTGTGTGTGTGTGTGTGTGTGTGTGTGTGTGTGTGTGTGTGTGTGTGTGTGTGTGTGTGTGTGTGTGTGTGTGTGTGTGTGTGTGTGTGTTGTGGTGCATGCAGTGATACAGTGGAACTATGTGAAGCAGAGCATCAGCCTCCACACAATGGCATGAGAAGCCAGAAATATGTTCTCTCTGATAGAGGGATGCATGAAAGAAGAGAGAGAGAGAGAGAGAGAGAGAGAGAGAGAGAGAGAGAGAGAGAGAGAGAGAGAGAGAGAGAGAGAGAGAGAGAGAGAGAGAGAGAGAGAGAGAGAGAAATAGAGAGAGAGAGAGATCTGAAAGGGAGGATAGGCAGGGATGCATTTGGAGAGAGATAGAGGAGGGTGAATGAGAGGTGAGTGAATAAGAGAGGGATAGAAAGGTGTTAGGAGGAGAGAGAGAGGGGGGGAGGTTCTCTTCCATCTCACTGCTTTCAATTTGCTACAGGTTGGAAAGTCTCAGATAACACTGATAGGATGTCTGAGACATACAACACAACACAACACAATAACAACACACACAAACACATACACACCACACACACATACATACACATAGACATATATACACTTACACTTACACACACACATACATACATACATACACATACATACACATACATACACATACACACACTCACACACACACACACACACACACACACACCACATACACATACACATACACACACACATACACACACATACACACACACACACACACACACACACAACACAACACACACACACACACACATACACATACACATAGATATACACACACACTGAGACAATGAGACATACAACACAACACACACAAACACAACTAGGGCTGTCTTAAATACTTCAACGCTTCGAAGCTTTGTTCGATGGGCACGGGATTCGAACAGGACATTTGTTTTCTAATATTAATATATATATATTTTTTTTTTACCTTGTGCCTCCAATGCAACAGACGTCATACGCCTCATTAACTCTGCCTCTCTTTGTTAACTACAACAAGCACATGGAGATTCCTCATTAACTCCTCTCTGTGTTGAATACAACTTGCTGCTTTTATAAAGCCCCAAATGACGGCTTACAATATTTCATAAAAGCAAAGTGTTTCGTTTGTCTAAGATTTAAAAAGGTTTATAGTTTAAACTTTACACACTGACAATTCTCTATAGTATTTTTAGTTTTACCTGTGTTTGATAAGACACCCAGTCAGCAACAGTGTCCCGACCCATATACAAACATGTCTTAATAAAACGTGCTTAATTAAGTCAAATTCTGCCTTTGTCTCTATTAACTACATATAAATATTTATATAATATTATAGACGAAGGTTGCAACATAATTATGTAATGTAATGTCGTTGGCTGTGTAACGGAGAGCAGGCAGCGCAGCTCCCACCTCATTATTAATTTAATTAATGAATCCAATCCAATCCACTTTATTTATAGTGCACATTTTAAAAAGTGCTGTACAAGTCCCACAACATAAGATTAAAAAAATACTAATAATAATAATAATATTGTCGAAGCTTCGAATTAAAATCGAATCTTGGGCCCAGAAGCTTCGACGGCCAAAAAAAACTTCGAAGGTCAGCCCTACACAACACAACATAACACACACATACACACCACACACACACACACACACACACACACACACACACGCACACACACACACACACACACACACACACACACACACACACACACACACACACACACACACACACACGCACACACACACACACAGAAAGTGTATATAACGGTGCTGAGTATAGGCAAGATACCCAGATGGGCCTATACGGGGCCTCAACTCATTAAATCATCGGATTAAAAAAAAAACGTTGTGCGTCCTATAGTGGCTGTACCCTATTACGCATAATGGATTGGAGTTCTATCTTCCCGCTCCTCGTTAGGACGAGTGGGGGATGGGACCCTCCTCCCCGTCTTGATGGTCATAAGGGACCTCAGGGGGTGCCTCTATCAGTGGCTGCGCGTCCTACTCCCCCTTTAGTTTTCATAGGTAGAGCGGAACACTCAGACAGTGATGAAACATAACGAAGGTTATCCTATAACCCTAGTTATGTGAGTACTGGTTGATCGTCCAGCTTTAACGCCCTGAGGACCCTTGGCTGTTTTTCTCACGTGAAATTCAGACTCGGAAGGAGGAAGTGGGGGCCCCACCCCGGGATTTATGGAACCCGGGGCGGGCGTGACCGTGGTAGATGTAAAGGTGCAAGTGGACGTTTTTTTCAGCGAGCACTCTAGGTGCTATGGACAACGAATATATCCCATAGGTAGAGCGGAACGCTCAGCCAGTATTCACATAACTAGGGTTATAGGATAACCTTGGTTTTGAAGAGTGGGCCAAAAAGTTCTGCCATGGCTGACCATTTTGGAGGAGGGGAAGATGCTGCCTCTGACATTGCCGTCACTGGCAATGGAGTGGCCTGTGATGATGTCAATGGACTGGCCTCTGTAGTCTCTCTGATCTCACCCTGCACTGCCAGCAGTATTAAATTACACAAACAACAACAGTTAACTAGTGAGTTCAGTGAACATTGTAGGCATTAGGCAAGGAATCTGGCAACAAGTCAACACAAAAGTAAGAAATATTTTATTTCAGTGTGTTCAAACCTCTGTTTCTCTATTACATTAGCACTCAAAGTGATTATTTTTTTAACTGTAGAATGTTACCTTTCAAAAAAGACCAGACTCATGCATGTGCTATAAGTATAAAATATAATAAATCGCAAATTACTTTGGGTATGCAATCGTCAGGCGTTTTATGCAAAATGTGGGACCGTAAGCTTAAGAGCTAAGGGGAACTATCTTATAAATGGCCTTTTTCAGTGTTTAGCATTGTTTCCTAGCTATGTGGACTTATATTAATAGGATCTATGTATCTAATTCTCATATTGGCGCATTCTTCCAATTCTCCTCTCACAATATTCACCCTCACTGAACTGAGTCATCTGAAAATGTGCATATCTGTGATGTCAGAGATTTCTCAGCTGCATAATATTGTGGCAGTTGATGTGGCAGTTGGCACCAGGCCACATAGTGGTTGGAGCCCAGCCTCAAAACGGCTTAAAGGCCCACTTGCATGTTGTATTTTTGTTCAATAAACAATGTGACTAGGCCAACGGTGACTTTCATTAAGAGGGGAAAAAAATTATCGAAGTTGACCCAATTTTAGCGTTTTTATCAAACATTTTGTCCGCCCAACCACAATCACCACGCACGTGGATATTTTAATCCATGGTTCATAACGTGCACGTGTCATCTTAATGATGACGTCACACAAGGTAAATATACTAATGTAAATCATTGTGTCATTGTACATATTGTGTATATAACGTTAGTAGCTAAGTTAGCTAGCTTTCTAGCCAGCATTCTCGAAAATCCTAACATGCCCCGATTTAAAATGGTTCTCTCCTCTTTGTATACCTTTGTCCTCACAAACAAAGTATTCTGCCAGGGAACTTATGGACACAACAGTAGTAGTAGTTATAAGGTGTTTGAGCTTGTAGTGTTAACGTTAGTTAGCTATCATGGTAGCCCGTTTCGTGACCGAGTGCATCAGTCATGAAAGGGGCTACTATCGTATCAACATGCCGTGACGTGTAGCTTGCTAGCCGGCATGATGCGTGCAGTGCTTTGCCCCACAGGTCTGAGAAGAGGACCTGCAAATTTTACACGTTCCCGAAACACTTTTACATGCCCCGATTTAAAATAGTTCACGACAGTAGACATAATGCTAACGTTAGCGGGGTAACGTTAACGTTAGCCAGAGCCATATAGCCAGCTTGGTACTATGACCCATGATGGGGATAAGGCATAAGGCGACAGCCTAACAGACCAATAGCGCTGCTGTACTGAACAACAGGCTGCCTAGTGGTACATGTAGTTCTTTTTTTTATGACATTAAAACCCTTATAACTACCTTGTTTCAATGGGTTTAATCTCTCCGACGATTAAACCCATTTGTGTCTTGTAAGGCGTCCATTTGGATCAAGGAAATGGCTTTCTGCACTCGTCAAACTCCATTGTACTGGATGAGAAGTAGGGGAAAGTGACCTTCAGTGACGTCACGGCACTGATGGCGTGGCTTTTTGATTGGCTCCATACATGTTATTCGTGCGTGGACATTTTTAACCCTTTCTGAGTGGAATTTCCGGCGTCAAATGGAAAAAAATTAATAATGAAATTAGATACCAATGATGTAAACTACCCATAATTGAAGAGTAGGGTTTAACCTGCAAGTGGGCCTTTAAGATCTTGAGGTAGAAAAATGCTGTTTTTGAGTACTTGATTAGAAATACAAAACAATGAATGTTCCATAGACTCACAGGAATTGTGTAAAAGTGCCCAAATAGTGAAAGAAATAGTAAAATAGTTCCCCTTTAAGATTAAAGGCGTTTAATTTATCATGGGCAATGATCTAGCTGGAGGCCATGTGAACTCTGTGCTGTAAGTGTTAGATCACCAGTGTTGGGACTAACACGCTACAAAGTAACACGTTACAGTAACGCTATTACTTTTGGCAGTAACTAGTACTCTAACGCATTACTTGGTAGTTTCAAGTTTCAAGTTTCAAGTTTCTTTAATAGTTGTCATACAGAAGTACAGAATACTTTTGTACAAAATGCTTCTTACTGTTGCGCTCCAGAGACTGTGCATGACAAGGTAAGTATGAAATAAAAACATAGTAAAAATTAGAAGTAAAAAAAGAGGTCACAGTGTTCAGTTTAGACATATGTACAATGTTCGTAGACGTAGTTACTATACAATATACAATACTGTGCAGTGTACTAATATACAATACTATATAGTGCAAGGCATAAATGGACAAGGTGCAGTTTAGGTACAATTCACAGTAGGTGTACGAGTTGTAGTGCAAATCCTTTATCAATAAATATAAAGTGTAAGTGTGTTTGTGTGATCTAAAGTGTGGAGAGTGGGTGCTGCAGTGTGTTGTTTGTTTGAGTGAGTGTGTGCGTGTGGGTGTGTGTGCTGTGTGCATTTGATGGTTGTTGCATAGTGATTATTGTTCGTTTAGCGATTATTGTTCGTTTAGCAGCCTGATGGCCTGGGGATAGAAGCTCCTTCTGAGTCTTTCTGTGCTCGCCATAAGACTCCGGTCTCGCTTGCCTGACGGCAGCAGTTCAAAGAGGCAGTTGTTCGGGTGGCTCGAGTCCTTAATAATTATCTTAGCCTTCCCCTTGCACCGCTTGTTGTAAATGTTCTGGAGGGTGGGAAGCCCCCCTCTAATTGTGCGTTCGGCTGAACGTGTCACTCTTTGTAGTCTGCTACGGTCTTGTGCAGTGCTATTCCCAAACCAGGAGGTGATGTTGCCGGTCAGGATGCTCTCTATTGTACATGAGTAGAAGTTCCTAAGGATCTTCTGACTGACTTGGAACTTCCTTAGGCGCCTGAGGAAGTAGAGGCGTTGTCGTGCCTTCTTCACAACACTGTCAATGTGTGTGGTCCATGTCAAGTCCTCGGATATGTGGGCTCCGAGGTACTTGAAACTGTTCACTCTCTCAACTGGTGCCCCGTCGATGCTGAGGGGGCTGTAGTCCTTGACCCCCGACCTCCTGAAGTCCACAATCATCTCTTTTGTTTTGCTGACGTTCAGGGAGAGGCAGTTCTCCTGACACCACTGTGACAGGTTCTCTACCTCTTCCAGGTAGGCCCTTTCGTCGTTGGCAGAGATCAGGCCCACCACTACTGTGTCATCAGCAAATTTGATGATGGTGTTGTTGTTCCGCTGTGCTACGCAGTCATGTGTGTACAGGGAGTAGAGGAGGGGGCTCAGAACACAGCCCTGGGGGGCCCCTATGTTGAGCGTGATGGATGAGGAGGTGCAGTTGCCGGCTCTTACCACCTGGGGTCTGCCTGTCAGGAAGTCCAGGACCCACTGGCACAGGTCATAGTTCAAGCCCAGGTCCCTGAGCTTGGCTATGAGTTTGGAGGGGACTATGGTATTGAATGCTGAGCTGTAGTCGATGAACAGCATTCTCACATAGTTCCCCTGCCTCTTGTCCAGATGTGATGCTGCTGTGTGCAGCACATGGGCTATGGCGTCCTCCGTGGACCTGTTGGGGCGATATGCAAATTGCAGAGGGTCCAGGTTGATGGGGAGGGAGGAACAGATGTAGCCCTTCACTAGCTTCTCAAAGCACTTCATGGCTATGGAGGTGAGGGCTACAGGGCGGTAGTCGTTGAGGCAAGCGGGCGTAGATTTTTTGGGTACAGGGATGATGGTGGACTTCTTCAGACAGGTGGGGATGACGGCCTGTTCCAAGGACAGGTTGAAGATGTCAGTGAATACCGGGGCCAGTTGGTCGGCACAGACTTTTAGGACGCGGCCGGGGATGCCGTCCGGTCCTGCTGCCTTCCTGATATCCACTTTTTTAAAGATCCGTCTCACCTCATGCTCTGTTACCCTGAACACTGAGTCTCCATCAGCAGACCCCCCCCCCCCCATTGCCGTGGTTTGTAGGCTGGTGTTGTTATTCACAGCCTCAAACCTCGCATAGAAGGAGTTGAGATCATTTGCTAAGGAGATGTCACTGTTCAGTTTGAGGGGGGTTCCTTTGTAGTCTGTCATTGTTCTGAGGCCCCGCCACATGCCTCTAGAGTCAGCCTGTTCAAACTGAAGTTCAACTTTATCCCTGTAACGCCGTTTTGCCTCTATTACTGCTCTCCTGACGTTGTATCTTGCCATCTTGTGTTCTTCCATGTTGCCTGTCACCAGCCCGGTGTTGTATGCTGATGTGCGCACTTTCAGAGCCTCACGGACGGATTTGTCTACCCAGGGCTTTTGATTTGGGTAGATATTAATTTTGGTGGAGGGGATTATTACTTCTACCTGAGTACAGACATAGTCAATCACCGTTTCGGTGTATTCGTTAATATTGGCTGTGTTCTCACGGAATACACTCCATTCTGTGCTTCCCAGCACTGCTTGGAGTGACTCCACTGACGTCACGGCCCAACGCTTAACCTCTCGCGAGACCACCGGCGTTCGCTTGAGACTCTGTCTGTACTTTGGCAAAAGAAAGATGGCGGCGTGATCGCTTTTACCGAATGGACTAAGAGCCTGTGACTTGTACCCATTCTTAAATTGCGAGTATACATGGTCTAATATGTTCTCGCCTCTGGTGGGACAGGTCACATGCTGATAGAAATTCGGCAGTACCTTTTTAAGACGCGCGCTGTTGAAATCCCCCAAGACCAAAATGGCAGCGTCAACATTAGCTGCCTGGAGTTTGTTTACCTCGTCGTGAAGTTTTGAAAGTGCGACCCCAGTGTTTGCGTGTGGTGGAATGTACACTCCGATGAGGATGATGGACGTTAACTAGCACTTTATAATAACACCCTGTTATAATACATTTATAAGGTATTTGTAGATAATGAACTAATCATTAGGACAAATGTAACGTTAGCGCCCACCACATCAAGTACGTCTACACAACATATAACAGTTGTTTGTAGGCCGGAAATGATGGAATAGATTTACCATTTTTTGTATCGTGCTTGCTTCCATTCAAACAGACGGCAACACACGTGACGTCAAGTTTCACTCGCGTGAGACTTCCTCTCTAGATACTCTTCAATACCTGGCCAGGGTACTCCTGGGTCCTAGTGCCCCCCCATGTTACACTATGTCATGCACATGTATTTTATATGTTAATAAAATTGCATTTATCTTTAGTCCTAATTCTGTCACTGTTTGATGTCACAAAGAAGGGTGTATCCGAAAGCTGTCTACAACATTTGTAACATGTGATGAACAAGTAAACAAATAATTAACTGTATTATACATTTGTTAATGATGAATAGGCTTCACTTTAGATTAGGGCACACAATAGCATCTGCAAATAATTTATAGATGTTTTATGAATGTCTTAACAAATCATTTGTTGAACATGAAAAATAAATGGAGATACAGTATAGTCGTTTTTTCATATCAATTTTTCAAAGCATCTACAGAGGTGTTACTACACATTAAACAACATTATTTAATGATGAGCAAATCAAGTACAAACAATGTTGATAATGAGTTATAAATAATGTAGAACTAATCTGTAAATGGTATACAAATATAGTTATAAATGATTTAATAATCATTTATGAATGTATATAAATGGTTTGTTCATGATTAGTTCATTATCTACAAATACCTTATAAATGTATTATAACAGGGTGTTATTATAAAGTGCTACCCATTACTTAAAATATTCAGTAACTCAATTACCGTTACCAATTACCGTTACCGTTACACATTGTGGGCATGTTTGTGTTTACGCTAATCTAGACTGTCATGGCGGCGCCCACTAAGTAAATTATTTACACATGGGGATATTCTCACTATTTCTCTTTTGTCGAGCACAAAGAAAATAACGTTTTAGTTCAATGTAAATCGTGTCTTGGCTCAAAGATCATATATTTTTTTTGTATTATCTTTTTCCTCCTTCTTTTTCCGTTTTTCTCCATTCCCAATGTTAGTCGTTATGCCAATTCCCAATCCCCTTCCTGGTCGTTGCGCACTCTACCCCCTACCGTCGGTCTGGGAGGGCGGAGACTATCACATGCTTCCTCCGACACATGTGTACCCAGCCCACCACTTCTTTTCACCTGGCAGCGCGGACTCTCACTGAGAGAGTGTAATGTGTGGAAGGTCACACTACCTCTCTTAGATCCTTCCCTTGCTGTGCAGGCGCCCCGGCCGAACTGTATGAGTCGCTGTCCACAACGACCCAGACCCACCCACCGGCTTCCCTCCCACTGATTCTGCCAATCGAGCCAGTACAACGGCCGGCCAAGCCGGAAGCAACGCTGACAGCTGGATTCGATACCAGTGTCTCTTGCGTTGGTGACAAGCGCCTTGTCCGCTGCGCCACCCAGCCACCTCAAAGATCATATCTACTGCCAAAAACAGCAATTCAAATATGTTGAAGCACCTGGAGAAACAACATGCTTCAACGAAGCTAGTAGCTGAGTCTAACATTAAAGACCAAATCCGACTCATACAAAGATGGAAAATGAGCTAGTAAAGGTTTGAGGGGCTGGACTACATCTCAACCACCGCAGACATTTGGTCCGTCCACAACAAAAGCTTCCTTGTGATAACATCTCACTGGATAAACCCCACTACTTTACAACGCCAGAAAGCTGCATTGGCCTGTAAAAGGATAAAGGGCAGGCACACGTACAATGTCATTGCTGGTGAGATTGACCACATTCAAGTGATTGAAATAATGTTGTTTTTGTTTTTTAAGTAACTAAAAAGTTACTTTTCACAGTAACACATTACTTTTTGGTGTAAGTAATCAGTAAATGAAGTAACTAGTAATGGTAACTAGTTACTATTTTTCAGTAACTAGCACAACACTGTAGATCACCCACTTAGACCTCAGGGGTCGTAACACACACACACACACACACACACACACACACGTATATAAACACACATACACACACACAGATAGATAAACACACATAGACACACACAGATAGATAAACACACACACACACACACACACACACACACACACACACACACACACACACACACACACACACACACACACACACACACACACACACACACACATAGATACAAACACACAAATACAGATATATAAAACACACAGATACAGATATATGAAACACACTGATACAGATATATAAAAACACACAGATACATATATATAAAACACACAGATACAGATATAGCAATGGATTTGCTGTCTATGTGGTCAGTTTCATCCACCACAGCCTTTTAGCTGGTAAGCTATTCTGAACACACACATATAACACACACATGTAAATATACACATACAGTACACACGCACATACCATGGAAACACAGAAATATATATACACACACACACACACACACACACACACACACACACACACACACACACACATACACATTCACATATAGCATTGACACACATGTAAATATATACACACACAAAGCATGATACACATATAAACACACACACAGCTAAAAGGGCAGGATGGTCTGATGTAGAAAGGAGTGATGGACAGATAGTGGAGGACTAGACTATCTCCCCTGGGAGAGAGTGTGTGTGTGTGTGTGTGCGTGCGTGCGTGCGTGTGTGTGTGTGTGTGTGTGTGTGTGTGTGTGTGTGTGTGTGTGTGTGTGTGTGTGTGTGTGTGTGTGTGTGTGTGTGTGTGTGTGTGTGTGTGTGTGTATTAACCCTTAAATTAACCCTTGAAGAGTAGTGACAATATATGGACCTTGTTGTGAGTGTGTGTGTGTATTAACCTGGAGGCCTGGGGGTAATTGATACAGTGGACTGTCAGCTCTGCTCCACGTCAACACAGTGACACCTCCTCTGTCAGCTAGAAGCTGTGGAGACCAGCTGTGTGGCAGTCTAATGGAGACTGGTTGATAGTGTAGCAGTCTAGTGGAGACATGTTGATAGTGCAGCAGTCTAGTGGAGACAGGTTGATAGTGTAGCAGTCTAGTGGAGACAGGTTGATAGTGTAGCAGTCTAGTGGAGACAGGTTGATAGTGTAGCAGTCTAGTGGAGACAGGTTGATAGTGTAGCAGTCTAGTGGAGACTGGTTGATAGTGTAGCAGTCTAGTGGAGACTGGTTGATAGTGTAGCAGTCTAGTGGAGACTGGTTGATAGTGCAGCAGTCTAGTGGAGACTGGTTGATAGTGTAGCAGTCTAGTGGAGACTGGTTGATAGTGCAGCAGTCTAGTGGAGACATGTTGATAGTGCAGCAGTGTAGTGGAGACTGGTTGATAGTGTAGCAGTCTAGTGGAGACATGTTGATAGTGTAGCAGTCTAGTGGAGACAGGTTGATAGTGTGGCAGTCTAGTGGAGACTGGTTGATAGTGCAGCAGTCTAGTGGAGACATGTTGATAGTGTAGCAGTCTAGTGGAGACAGGTTGATAGTGTGGCAGTCTAGTGGAGACAGGTTGATAGTGTAGCAGTCTAGTGGAGACATGTTGATAGTGTAGCAGTCTAGTGGAGACAGGTTGATAGTGTGGCAGTCTAGTGGAGACTGGTTGATAGTGCAGCGGTCTAGTGGAGACAGGTTGATAGTGCAGCAGTCTAGTGGAGACAGGTTGATAGTGCAGCGGTCTAGTGGAGACTGGTTGATAGTGCAGCAGTCTAGTGGAGACAGGTTGATAGTGTAGCAGTCTAGTGGAGACATGTTGATAGTGTAGCAGTCTAGTGGAGACATGTTGATAGTGCAGCAGTCTAGTGGAGACATGTTGATAGTGTAGCAGTCTAGTGGAGACAGGTTGATAGTGTAGCAGTCTAGTGGAGACATGTTGATAGTGCAGCAGTCTAGTGGAGACAGGTTGATAGTGTAGCAGTCTAGTGGAGACATGTTGATAGTGCAGCAGTCTAGTGGAGACATGTTGATAGTGTAGCAGTCTAGTGGAGACATGTTGATAGTGTAGCAGTCTAGTGGAGACAGGTTGATAGTGTAGCAGTCTAGTGGAGACAGGTTGATAGTGTGGCAGTCTAGTGGAGACTGGTTGTGTTGCTGCTCGTGGCTCAAACCCTGAGAAAGAGAGATATGTTGCTTGTAGCTGCACCTCCTACAGACCTCCTCCTACAGACCTCCTCCCACAGACCTCCTCCGACAGACCTCCTCCTACAGACCTCCTCCTACAGACCTCCTACAGACCTCCTCCGACAGACCTCCTCCTACAGACCTCCTCCTACAGACCTCCTCCTACAGACATCCTCCTACAGACCTCCTACAGACCTCCTCCTACAGACCTCCTCCTACAGACCTCCTACAGACCTCCTCCTACAGACCTCCTCCTACAGACCTCCTACAGACCTCCTCCTACAGACCTCCTCCTACAGACCTCCTCCTACAGACCTCCTCCTACAGACCTCCTACAGACCTCCTCCTACAGACCTCCTCCTACAGACCTCCTCCTACAGACCTCCTCCTACAGACCTCCTACAGACCTCCTCCTACAGACCTCCTCCTACAGACCTCCTCCTACAGACCTCCTACAGACCTCCTCCTACAGACCTCCTCCTACAGACCTCCTCCTACAGACCTCCTCCTACAGACCTCCTCCTACAGACCTCCTACAGACCTCCTCCTACAGACCTCCTCCTACAGACCTCCTACAGACCTCCTACAGACCTCCTCCTACAGACCTCCTCCTACAGACCTCCTCCTACAGACCTCCTCCTACAGACCTCCTCCTACAGACCTCCTCCTACAGACCTCCTCCTACAGACCTCCTACAGACCTCCTCCTACAGACCTCCTACAGACCTCCTACAGACCTCCTACAGACCTCCTCCTACAGATCTCCTCCTACAGACCTCCTCCTACAGACCTCCTACAGACCTCCTCCTACAGACCTCCTACAGACCTCCTCCTACAGACCTCCTACAGACCTCCTACAGACCTCCTACAGACCTCCTCCTACAGACCTCCTCCGACAGACCTCCTCCTACAGACCTCCTACAGACCTCCTACAGACCTCCGACAGACCTCCTCCGACAGACCTCCTCCTACAGACCAACCAGTGTCTCCACTCCCTGAGCTAGAAGCTCCTTGTTACCTATGTCGTAGTTCCACTCGTCCCCCTTCTTAACTTTAACCAGGTGATAAGCGTTGTGGAGATCTAACTTGGTGAACATCCGGTTGTGAGTTAGTCGCTCGAAAGTGGAACTCATCAGGGTGAGTGGATATTTATTCTTAACCGTGATGTCGTTTAACTTGCAAAAATCAATACAGGGTCTCAGGCTGCCATCTTTCTTCGCCACAAAGAATAATCCCGCCGCAGGAGGGGAAGATGATGGTCTTATGAGGCTAGAGACTCGTAAATATAATTGCGCATCGCCGGGACCGAGAGACTGTATAACCGACCTGTGGGGAGGGTTGCCCCGGGAAGGAGGTCAACGGGGCAGTCATGCGGCCAGTGAGGGGGAAGAGAAAGAGCTCTGTCCTTACTAAACACCAGGGCTACGTCATGAGAGACGGAGGGGACACCAGTGAGATCCGGGGGAGAGATCACAGGCCTGGGACTGCTAGACGGAGAGGGCGGAGCATAGACAGTTGGCATGACAAGCTATGCTCCAAGCCAAAATCCGCCCAGTGGCCCAGGAGATGTGGGGATCATGTCTCTCCAACCACGGCCTACCTAACACTAGGGTGTTACGTTCTGGTTCGCTGACTGCTGTCTGAGAACCACCCACCATTCTGACACCTGTCACTTGGCTCCTGTCACTTGTCTCTCCTGTCACTTAGTATGGGTCTCCTGATTGGCTGTCACGGGGGTGTGTGTGGTATGTCGGAATGTGGTCTCTATTTAACCCTTCTCTCTTTGTTTGCTCTTCGTCAGGTCTTCATAATAACGTTCGGAGATAACGTGGGCGGTTCCGGTTTCTGGACCCCATTAAGCTTCATATAATTCCGTCTATCTATCTTGCCACTCTGCGAATGTATCCTAGTATTACTCTTTGTGTTCTTTACTATTAAACTGAACCTACTTAAGAGTACATCTTCTCCGTCTCCTTGATTGCATACCACAACTGGAACTCACCTACCTCCATCCTGACACTAGGGGTGCAGTGGTAGCGTGTAAAACTAGAAAACATGCAGTATCCACGTGATTACCAGACAAAGTGAGAGAGAGGGATTCCGTGCTGTGTGTAATCTTACCCAGGGGACGCCCATCACCTGAGGTGACAAGGGGGTGTCCAGAGGGACGAGTGGAATAGATGGAACAGGGGGCAGCATGTGAAGATGAGAGGATGGGGCCGGGAGGGTAGTTACAAAATCGGGAGAACTGGGTGCGCGGCTGGAGCCTGTTCTCCTCGCCGTCTGTGGGGTGATCAAAAACAAAACAAAATTCCTGATGAAAAGAAAGATAGTCACTTGAAAAATTTGGATCCCGGCTAAGTGCCTTGTCGACAAGCAGTGACATAATAAACGCAATCTTGATTTCCCCTGTGTAGTATTTAGATGGTTGGAACCGGAATAGCAGTTTGCACTGAGCGAGAAATCCCCTACTCAAGTCAAAATCCCTTCCAAAGGCCCTAGGTGTAATGAGACCAGGCTCTGGGCGGGATGGGGCTGGCTCCGGGGGTACTGGGTCATTGAGCTGCACACCAGGGGATACCAAGTTCGAGGGCCCACCGGGAAAAGTGTCTAGTCTTTGCTGGATGGAAGCTAACGCAGAGGCCAGCGTATTCATCTTCGCTACGAGGGAGGTGAGTGCCGCTGTGGTGACGCGGGATGAGCCCTGGAGCTCGGCTATATGTCCTTGGACAGAGGGAAAGGCTTTGGTCAGCTAGGTTTGAAGGGTGGCGAGTTGGGGTGAGTGGTTGAGCACCAACTCTTCTACAGAGGGGGGAGTTAATCTTTCCGATTCTGACCGTCTGACCGCCAGTCTGCCCTGGGGTTCCGCCTTGACTCATTTAATGGCTTGATTGTTCTGTTACGCTAATACAAAAGAGAGTCAAGTGTGGCAGAATCCCAGGACAGACAGACCCAGGAGACAGACGGAATAGAATAATGATATTTAATAATAAATAAAGAAATGTTTTTAATAAAATTTAATCATTGAACGTACTACACTAACAGGGCCTAAGTGGGGGAAGTGTGTGTATGCCCACGGTCCATGTGAATGAGATGTGTGTGTTTCAATAATAGTATTTGTATGGGTGCGTGTGTCTAGCGTGCAAAAACTCATGTGGTGTAAATGTGATATACTGTTTTCATGTGCGTGTACTAACCTGTCCAGGGGAGGGAGTATGGGTGGGAAATGAACGGGGAGCGACGCAGGGAATTCTGGGGTGGAGATACGGTTCCTTGATGGGGAAGAGAGGAGAAGACAACGAGCATTAGTCCAAGAACGAAACACGGGAAAAAGCAAACAACAGAAAACGGAAATAATCAAACACGAGAGAAACATATGCTAAGACTTGAAGAGGCGTTTTGTTACACTAACCACAATGGTCAGTACGATCAAGCACTGAGAGATGAGTTGTCGGGTCTTTTATGCAGCAGGTGTCTCTGCCTCAGGACGTGTCCAGCTGCTCCGCATTGCGCTTGATTAGCCTCCATGGGAGGTGACGAGAGGGAAGCCACAACAGACAGACTTTAAAGGGGAACTATTTTACAATTTCTTTCACTATTTAGGCACTTTTACACAATTCCTGTGAGTCTATGTAGCTACATAGCTAGGAAACAATGCTAAACACTGAAAAATATAAATGTTATCCGAGGACAGACAGACCTTACCTCTTTAGCCCGAGCTGTCTGCTGGCGACCGCAGATGACATCACGTCATAAATGTATCTCTCCAGACTGTATGACATAATGTTGCATTTTTTTTTCAAATATAGCCAAGAGTAAATACCCTAATCCTGTCATAACAGCAGTCAGAGTGTATATTTTCAACAATACGCTTGTTTACCATAGTTTAAAGGGGAACTATCTTATAAATGGCCTTTTTCAGTGTTTAGCATTGTTTCCTAGCTATGTGGACTTATATTAATAGGATCTATGTCTCTAATTCTCATATTGGCGCATTCTTCCAATTCTCCTCTCACAATATTCACCCTCACTGAACTGAGTCATCTGAAAATGTGCATATCTGTGATGTCAGAGATTTCTCAGCTGCATAATAATGTGGCAGTTGGCACCAGGCCACACAGTGGTTGGAGCCCAGCCTCAAAACGGCTTAAGATCTTGAGGTAGAAAAATGCTGTTTTTGAGTACTTGATTAGGAATACAAAACAATGAATTTTTTGGAAAAAGATATTACAAAGGTGTTCCATAGACTCACAGGAATTGTGTAAAAGTGACCAAATAGTGAAAGAAATAGTAAAATAGTTCCCCTTTAAAGTGTTATTAGTGAGATTTTTGTTTATGGAATGTGTTCATAATTTAGCGAATATCCGCCATTTAGAATTTGCGTCGCAATTTGGTTTGTAGTTATATGAAGAGAGGACATCCAGAGCTCTCAATGAGCATTGAAATTTCAAAAAACTACATTACACAGCTCATGCAAGCTTCCTGCAAGCAAATTACTTGTCGATGATTTTTCTTTATTTCTCTTATTTCTCGAGATTATCTACCACAAAACTGAACGTTATTGGCATATATTGGAGCGCAGTTAGTGTGTCTACCTTCTGTGAACGATTAGTAATAATCCACATTGCAAACAGATTCAAAATGGCGGAGCCATATCTATTATAAGAAAGGAACTGTACATACAGTCGATTTCATTCACGGTGCTTGCTGCACACCTGGTGATACAAAAATCCAAATTTAACTCTGCCATTTAAAGAGGAGATTTGGCGCGATCCATAGATGTGCAATTTGGCTATAATAAGGTAATTTATAGGCCTGATATTCTATATTCTATAATAATATTTCAAATTGCAGAATTCAGTACTGTATCTACAAAACATTCTGTTTAAGCATCTTCCCTTTATTAATTTACTTAGATGTTTTGTACATGTGATCTCAAGAAGGTGCTGAACAAGCTCAGTGGCAGTGGCATGAACAAGTTGATGTCTGGTAATTTTTAGCATGGTGTTATTCACCATCAAAGATGCAAAGAAAAATCATAATTTATATTATCCTTTGTTTCATCACAATTTACTCAAGCCTAGTAACAGACACAATATGACATTGGGAATACATTCACTAAGATCCATAGATGTCCCTAGATTCCAAGAACATGCAAATGGACCTTGTAGAAGTGGAGCAATCTTCCATTTACTTAGGTATGTATTTTTAGGCGGATTTTCAGAAAATTGGGCTAGGGCTTAACAGGTTAACAAGGTTTGAAGATTGGCAACGAGCAAATGACAGTGGGGAAGAGTAGAAAGGAGAAGCTCACTCACTCACTCAATCACTCACTCACTCACTCACTCACTCACTCACTCACTCACTCACTCACTCACTCACTCACTCACTCACTCACTCACTCACTCACTTGAAAACCCTTTAACTCTCGTGTTTTTCTTACCCACGCAGAGCCTCAGTAAAACACTCTCTTATCTTGTCTTATCTAGTGTCTTCTTGCAGTATGATGGGAAAATGCAAGATTTCCTGAGTATAATATTGTCTGGCTCTCGGAGAAGCTGTGTGTGTGTGTGTGTGTGTGTGTGTGTGTGTGTGTGTGTGTGTGTGTGTGTGTGTGTGTGTGTGTGTGTGTGTGTGTGTGTGTGTGTGTGTGTGTGTGTGTGTGTGTGTGTGTGTGTGTGTGTGTGTGTGTGTGTGTGTGTGTGTGTGTGTGTGAGAGAGAGAGTTGAATGGAGGTAATGTTAGGAGCAGCTGGTATGATCTCAGTCTAAATAGCAGCTGATTGGTTTAACTGTGGGGGCGCCTGCTGGTGGAGCTGCTAACATTTACACAACATACACACAACCTACAAACAACCTACACACAACATACACACAACATGCACACAACATACACACAACCTACAAACAACCTACACACAACATACACACAACATACACACAACATGCACACAACCTGCACACAACATGCACACAACATGCACAAAACATGCACACAACATACACACAACGTGCACACAACATGCACACAACATGCACACAACATGCACACAACATACACACAACATAATAATAATAATAACACACAACGTGCACAAAACATGCACACAACATGCACACAACATGCACACAACATACACACAACATGCACACAACATGCACACAACATGCACACAACATGCACACAAACATGCACACAACATGCACACAACATACACACAACATGCACACAACATGCACACAACATACACACAACATACACACAACATGCATACAACATGCACACAAACATGCACACAACATGCACACAACATGCACACAACATACACACAACATGCACACAACACTAACAGGTGTGGAGAGGATGAGGGGAGTGAAGGCCTCTGCATGCTACAGAAACTTCAAAGCAACTGCAACACAACATCGACAAAGCAACAGTGTTTTAGACACTCTGCCTTTATGCTTCTGCAACATCGACGCGCAAAGTTAGTTTAACTAAAGTTAGTTTAGGTTCGTGTTAACGTTAGATAATGTACAAAATAAACGTATTTCCGGTGATTTTAGACATCGCTCTTTTATTTTGAAATCCCCCGACCGGAAGTGTTATAGTGTCTGTTGCTAGCAGCTTAACTTTCTGTGCTTTTCGAGCTAACGTTACCGTAACATCATTAGTTTCCAATGGAGAGGACCTCGGCTCACATGCAGCTCAAACTACCTATTGGAATAAATTAATTGATTGATGTTTAACTTGTCCCTGTGTGTGTCCAGTCATTTCGACTAGCAAACGTTGTATTTAACGTTAAAGTTACCTCAGGATACCATTGTATTTATTTGGTTAGCTATGTAGCTAATGTGGATAGCATTTTGTATAGCACCAATGCTAGCTGGCTGGCTACAGCTTTATTTACTAAATTATGGAGGCTTTTTAATCGTCAAGGTAAGAGAGGATTTGTCATGATCAACTGAAGGCGTATGCTATGGAACAATATGTGCTTGGGTTTTCAGAAAAAGGCCAGCTATGTGACGCTAATTATTTAGCATCAACGTTGGCTGGCTACAACAATGGCGGATGGTATTCTATGCGAGACCAATATTATTCTATGACAGCCCCGCCCCCATTCGCTAACCAACCAATCACTGCTACGCAATATCAACGTAACGGTTGTTTAGGTTAGATTTGGGGGACATGTACACAACGTCCAAGCAACACAGTCTACAAGACCCTAAACAACAACCGCGCTGAAATCGCGCTGATGTTGTGTTGAAGTTGCTTTGAAGTTGCTGTAGCATGTAGAGGCCTTGAGAGAGAGAGACCGAGGCCGAAATCTCCCTGTGTGCCACTAAGAGCGCTTTCACATATAGTTTTGGCGGACTCGGTGCGGACTCTGTGCGGTTCGGGGGGTGAAGTTGCAACATTGTTTGCATTTGGTTCGTCTGCATTCACATTGCAATTTGTCAAGCGCACTAAACTTTCTGAACAATGTCACGCGGTCGAAAAGGGCGCTCGTCTATTGGACACAATAGAGTGGAAATGTGTGTGTGTCGGTGGTAGGGTGACCAGGTGTCCCACTTTTGGTTGTACTGTCCCACCATTTGACCGAATGTCCCGCGTCCCGCAAATTGAGAGGATGTCCCTCTTTTCGAAGCAAAAAAAAACATGGGTCTAAAAGCCCCTCCCTACAGTAAACGTAGCAACCCGCCTCTTGTCCACACAGATTGCTCTGCTCGTGACGCTACCTCATATCGCAGATCTGATTGGTTAGGTTGTAATTTAGCGCTCTGCTCGTGAGAGTCGTGACTCACTTCCTATATTTGGTCCGCGTTTGGTCCGATGAAGCGAACCGAGACCTACGTTTTCAGGCGGACCAGAGTTCGCGTGTTTGGTCCGCACCAGAGTTCGACTGAGCATTCACACCACCCCAAAAAAAGCGGACTATCCGAGAAAACGAACTCTGGTCCGATAGTCCGGACCAAACAGCTCTGGTGTGAAAGCACCCTTAGATCCGCCCAATTGAATCTCCATATTATAAGGAGGACATGTGCTCCATCCTAGAGGACGAAATCAACCAGTTCCAGGCTTGTGATCACATTATAGTTTGTGGGGACCTCAATACCAGGACAGAATGAGAACCTGACACTCTCAGCACACAGGGAGACAAACTCATACTCAGGAGGGGGAAACAACCCCTCCCAAATATGCCCCCCCAGAAAAAACTATGACCAAACAAACATGGGTCACAACTCCTACAGCTCTGTCGCTCGCTGGGACTGTACATAGTCAATGGTAGGCTCCGAGGGGACTCCTATGGTAGGTACATATACAGCTCATCTCTGGGTAACAGTACAGTAGATTACTTTATCACTGACCTCAGCCTAGTGTCTCTCAGAGCGTTCACAGTCAGCCGATGTCAGAGCAAAACAACTGTAGTGTCTATCTGAACAGATCAACACCCAATCAGGAAGTATCAAACCAAACCAACTAAACACTATTAACAAATGTTACAAATGGAAATAAAGTAGTATAGAAGGCTCCAAAATGCTATCAAGCTATACAAGGTCCAATTATGTTTAGACCAGTTCCTGAAGAAAAAAAACGTCCTACACAACAGCGAAAGTGTAAACAGGGCAGTAGAAAGCCTCAATAATATATTTGACCTCACAGCCTCCTTATCCAACCTAAAGGCCTCAAATAGGAAAGCGAGGGAATATAATATGACAGATGGTATGATAATGTTTTAAAAAAATCTCAGGAGAAGTTTAAGTTTAAGGAACCTATTGTGGTGGTTTTTCAAATCCTCCCTTGGACCTTGTGGTTCCAATCAGAATCTTTCAGAAGTAGTTTTATTTGCAGTTATTCATGCGGTTTACAATGCATATATATTGCCTTAACTCGATAACTAAATCTAAGCATGGAACACAGAGACCCAGACAACCAGAACACACATCTTCAATACGGCGAAACATTGAAACGTCATAAAAACAGTCAGGGAAAAAAAGGAACAACACGTTAGAAACCAGCTACAGGATATAGCGGAATCCATAAAAATATAGAGGTTCGGTGGTTAGTACTGTTACCTCACAGCAAGAAGGGCCTGGGTTCAGTGGTTAGTACTGTTACCTCACAGAAAGAAAGTCCTGGGTTCAGTGGTTAGTACTGTTGCCTCACAGGAAAAAGGTGCTGATTCAGTGGTTAGTACTGTTACATCACAGTAAAAAAGGTGCTGGTTCAGTGGTTGGTACTGTTGCCTCACAGGAAAAGGTACCAAGGTACTGGCATTATATCCCCTGACCAAGGTATTATGTATTGAAATAACGCACCGGACTGCGACTTAACGTTTGACCGTTTATTTGATCCGCCCCATCAGTGCACAAAACACACACACCATCTCCCGTTACCACAACGCTTTTCGGTATATTACAGCAGTGTCGCAACATTACCGTGCCATCTTACAGGCCCGGTGAACACCGTTGTGATTCACATACACAACATATCCCCCCCCCCCCACAGGGAACCCCGAAGAACATCCCCATACAATTTTATTCATATTTAATTCATACTAACAGTCCCTGCAGCCTACCTAGGTGAACCGGGTAGACTGCCAGTCACTGACATAGTCGTGTGGATTATTCTGCCACGCAACAGACTATGCTCTGACTAAAACGGTCAATGAATAAATATAAATAATCTGTAACATAAATAGTCTATCTCTCAAGTAACATAGTCTCTCAAGTAGGCCGGTCTATTCCGGATGCGGACCGGCCGTGCGTCCCGGTGAACCTGGGGCTCGACTGGCAATGGCAATGGTGAGCCCCACTGGGCGCGGTCTGGAGAGGCCTCCAGGTGAACCTGGGGCTCGGCTGGCAATGGCGGGCCCCGCTGCGGCTCATCTGGCAAAACCCAGTCCTCAATGTCCAGCTCTGAACCCTCCCTGGACTCTGGGTCCGAGATGGGGTCGTTTGCCACCTTCTTAAGCCGGTTTGCGTGCCACCGTGATCCATCAGCCAGACGAAAGGTGGCCGGGCCCAGCCGGGCCGTGACCCGTATCAGTGCCGACCAGAAGGAGAGCAGCTTGTGGTCCCGGTGGGGATGACGAATCCGGACCCAGTCTCCTTCTGTGAAGGAAGGCGCTTTCACCCTCCGCCTCCTGTCGAACTGCTGCTTCATTCGACGCTGAGCATCTGCGACCCTGGTGCCCTGGCAGGGTATCACTGCCGGGGCGATGCTTGCCGGGACCCTCAGCCGATCCAGGGGAAGCTGCAACTCGCGTCCCATCATCAGGAGGGCTGGGGAACTGCCCGTAGTTGTGTGCGGCGTCGCCCTGTAGTGAAGCAGAGTGCGGAGTAAAGCGGCTGAGAACAGCAGACCCTCCGTCAGGTGCACTCTGATACCATTCTTCAATGTCTGATTAAACCTCTCCACCCCCCCCGTTTGCCTCCGGGTGGTAGAAGGCTGTACGGACGTGGTTAATCCCCCTGGCCTCCATGAAAGCGGCAAAGTCAGCAGAGACAAACTGCGGCCCATTGTCCGTAGTGAGGGTGTCTGGAATGCCCCACCGGGCGAACAGGGCGGAGAGGAAATCCGTGACCACACGGGTAGTCACAGACCCCGAGGCGGCCACCACCGGCCACTTGGAATGGAGGTCATAGGCAACCAGGAGGAAACGCTGGTGGTGTGGGACACCATGGAGCTCCCCACAGATGTCCAGCTGGATGTGCTTCCAAGGTGCGGGTGGCCATGGCAAAGGCTGCAGAGGCGCTGGGGTCGGCGGCCCCGTCTTACCGCTGGGAAGGCAGGCTGAGCAGTCCCTCACCATTGTCTCTATATCCCGGTCAATGCCCGGCCACCACACCAGATCCCTGCAGCGCTGCTTCACCCTCACGATGCCCAGGTGCCCCTTGTGCGCCATGGTCAATATGCGTGCTCTGAGGTCACTGGGGATGATTATGCGAAGCCCCCGAGCCACACAAACACTGCTCCAGCAGGACAGCTCATCCTTGACCCGATGAAAAGGCGCCAGCACCTCCGGGACCTTCACGGGCCACCCCCCCCTGATGTAGGTGCGGAGCTGGGCGAGCGTGGAGTCCCCCTCCGATGCAAGCTGAAGGTCCTCCAGGGAGACTGTGGCCTGGAGCGGTCCGTGAAGCTGAAGGACAAGCTCCGGTTCCATTGGATCCGGGCACGTTTTGGGTGCCGGGTCGGGGGTGGCACGGGAGAGCAGGTCAGCCACTACATTCTCCCTGCCAGGAGTAAACACTGTGGTGAAGTTATATGGCTGGAGCCTCTCAGACCAGCGGTGAATCCTCAATGGCTTGTGGCCCGACCCGGATGTAGCGAGCAGGGCGGTAAGAGCCTGGTGGTCCGTCCGCAGCGTAAAATGTCGTCCGTACACGTACATGTGCCACCGTTCACACGCCCAGACACAGGCCAGAGCCTCGCGCTCCCCCACCGAGTACTTCTGTTCCGCTGGGGAGAGAGCGCGGGAGGCAAACGCCACTGGGCGCTCAACGCCCCGCTGGACCTGAGACAGCGCAGCCCCGATCGCCGTATTGGACGCATCACAGGTGACAAACGTCGGGCTTGCCAGATCAAAGAACGCGAGCACTGGTGGTGAGGTGAGCTGCGTTTTAAGTTGGCGAACAGCGATAGAGCAGGCTGGGGTCCACTCCCAGACCGCGTCCTGTTTCAGGAACCTCCGAAGCGGGGTGGTGGTTGTGGAGTATTGGGGAAGGAAGCGAAGGTAGTAGGCTGTCATCCCTAGAAACGACGAGAGCTGCGCTGGGCAGGATGGCTCAGGCAGGCGCAGCACGGCCTCCACGTTAGACTGGAGCGGGCTGAGGCCATCAGCAGACAGGCGGAACCCCACAAATACGATGACTGGGACAGAGAAGGTGCACTTGTCCCCATTCAGCGTGAGGTTGTGACTGGAAAGGACGTCCAGCACCCTCGCCAGGCGCTCGTCGTGGATGGCTGATGTTGCACCATGGACCACTATGTCATCCAAAAAAACGACCACGCCCGGGATGCCGGCGAAGATGGTGGCCATTATTTTTTTTAAACAGCTGGGGGCCGAGCTGAGACCAAAAGGCATGCGGGTATACCTAAACACTCCGACATGCGTCACGAAAGCCGTAAGGTAGTGACTGTCAGGATGCAGTGGAACCTGCAGGTAGCCCTGGCGAAGGTCCAGTTTGGTGAAAACTGAGGAGCCGTAAAACTGTGCCACCAGTTCCTCCACTGTGGGCAATGGGTACTTATCCGGAATCACCGCTTTGTTCACCTGCCTGAGGTCGACGCATGGACGCAGTCCCCCTAATTTCCTTTTGACTATCACCAGGTTGGAAACCCATGGTGAAGCGTCGACACGCTCGATGATGCACGCATCCAAAAGCTTCTGCAGCTCTGCGGTGACATCGTTGCGTAGGGCGAGGGGCAGGCGGCGCAGCGGCTGGATCACCGAACGCACCTCCGGGATGAGGAGAGGCTGGTGGTGAAATGCAGTGAGGCAGCCCAACCCACTAAACAGAGCAGGCCAGCGCTGGTGCCAGGGCGAACCCACAGACAGAATGTCAGCCCCTGTATTGTCTACCAGGGAGAACCCAAGCCCACAAAACAAATCGTAGCCCATGAGGTTGGCTCCCTGATGAGACACTTGGAAAGTGAATGAGGGAAGGGCCTTGGTCCCGTAGCACACGGTGAAGGTGATTGTGCCTGCCATTCCTATCTTAGAGTGTCCATACCCATACAGGTCCTCTGCGTTGGCGGTGAGCGTCCGGCGCGGGAAAAGTCGTCGAACCGTGGAAATGTTCAAAAGTGACTTGGAGGCCCCCGTATCCAACAGGAGTGGGAGAACCACCCCATCCAGTTCCACCGTGCACCATTTAAATGCACGAGAGGTGGCGTCCACTGAATGGATGGTTGTCGGCGTAGGTGGACGTGGCGAGCGTGGCGACGTGCTATCA
Source organism: Notolepis coatsorum (assembly GCF_963971535.1). Lineage (NCBI taxonomy): Eukaryota > Metazoa > Chordata > Actinopteri > Aulopiformes > Paralepididae > Notolepis > Notolepis coatsorum. The sequence goes on from NC_140167.1 coordinate 79,259,897, forward strand.
GCACCGGGAGCAGAGCGGCAGACCCGGGAAAAATGGTTCTGCCTGCCACAGCGTTGACACCTCTGTCCCCTGGCAGGGCAAACTGGAGCCCGGCTGGGGTGTGATGAGGAGCCACAATTTCCACACACGGCCCGGCGTGCTGTTGACGCGGTCGTACCCCGGCGTGCAGCGAAATTTACCTCCAGGCTGTCCTCCGGGAAAACCGGTTCGGGAAACTCCCCGGACGGCGCCACTGTTTGAGTCAACATCAGAGGTTTGGGGAAAACATTACTGGAGGGTGCTAGCTGTGCTGCCAAGCCTGCTGCTGACTCGAGATGGAAAGCAATATTAACAGCCTTTGTCAATGTCAATTCATCTGGCGTTCACAGAAAGGTAAAGAAACGAACTTCATTCTATTTTATTGTAATAACATTCAGGTTTGTTCTACCCATGAGATATGATCCCGAAAATTACATTGAACAAGTATTTCACCTCAGACGGCTCAAAGTTTGACAGGGGCTGGCGTGAGCTGGGTGGTGTAGTTTTTCGAAATTCGAAAGCCCATCGAAAGTCATAGGTCTCTTCTTTCAAAGGAGTACACTACATTAATTAATACGGACTGTATTGATCTATTTATGGATCGTGAAATGATTATTGGTCCGGTACCGGACCGTTCAGGGCTTAAGGGGTTAAATTCCCTGCAACAGCCAATGCGTCAAATCCCTGTTGGAATGTCCTTGAGCAAGGCACTGAACCACTACCTGCTGCAGGGGTGCTGTAAATTTCTGATCTCTGATCTTTGACCTCTGAGACCTCTACAAATGTCTACATCAAGGCTCTATGCTAACTTTTCGCCCAAGGATCCTAAATGAAAAGATTTCGGAGCACACAAAGAAATTCATGAGCACAGTGAAAAATGTCGGAGTTTATTAACAAACTCTTTATTACATGCATATTATACTCTGTGTGTGTGTGTGTGTGCGTGCGTGTGCATAATAAGTGCAAACATCTGTGCAATAGCACATACCACCACATACTACCATTGGCCCATGCCTACTAGACGCAAAGGATATCGGTTGTCCAGCTGCCTTTGTATGTTGTAGTGTTGTCACGATACCAACATTTTGACCTCGATACTGATAGGAAAGGTAATGGAATATATTATTAGATGTCAGAACAAGGAAAGTTCTTTATACAATTCTTGAATTAATTATAATTTAAATTCATATTTTGACGCTGTTGAAACGTAAATAATAAAAAATAATAGCTAATGTCTGTAACGTTCGGGGTTCTAGTCTTAGGAACCCTACTGTCATTCTGGAGTTATTTCACCTGGTGGTTGGTATCTGCACTCACTGTTGGTCACGCCCCTATTCCTGATGTGTCACTGATTGTTCTGTCACCACTGGTTGCTGTCACGAGCTGTCAATTACCTGTCACTGATTGATGCATTGGAATGTTGGTATTTTGACTATTTATTCACCTGTTGTTTCTCTCTGCCCCTGTCGACTTGACTTGACTTGACTTGACTTGACTTGACTTGAGGCTTCAGACTGTTGATCGTGTGGAAGGAGTTGGAGATTGTGCTGACCTTCTCGCTGTAGATTTATCTGCTGTATCTACCCTTTCTCTCAAGTTGATGCTCGGCATCTTTTCCTGGATTCCCTTTGCTCTGTGATCTTACATTAAAAGACACCTCGAAGAAAGAGCAACCATTCTCTGTCTCACATTATTTCCTCCACCATTGGACTCACATTTGCTTACCTGCACTCGTAACAAATGTCCATCAATATCTTCCTTTTGAATTAAATAGGTTCAGGAGAGGGAGAGACTCAGGCCCACTTCCCTCACTATTGGATGCCCCTGAGCGTCCCCAGGGATAGCTTAGTGTTAGCCAATAGCATGTAAGTGTTAGCATGTAAGTGTTAGCATGTAGAGCATGGTAGACCATTGGAGCCGTTGCTCACAGAGTTTTCACTACACATAGAAACAGCGTGACTGGCGAGAGGAGTTGTCACAGAGGAGTTGTCACAGGGCTGTCGAACGCAGGGTAGAAGAGCTAGTTGTTGTAGCTTCTCAAATTCAAGGTCTGCACTGCTCTGTCTATTATGAAATACTACGCAAAGCTATTACTCACACACTGTGCTCCTAAATTATTTTTCCAATTCGCACAAATCATATTTTAGGGGCAAGTGGGAGTGAAATGGTCGCACTGTAGAGCCCTGTACCATGTAGACTCTCTATCTCCCTCTCTCTCCCTCTATCTCCCTCTATCTCTCTCTCTCCCTCTCTCTCTCCCTCTATCTCTCCCTCTCTCTCCCTCTATCTCTCTCTCACTCTCTCTCTCCCTCTCCCCTCTCTCTCCCTTCTCCCTCCCTTAATCATGCTCACTAACCTTTTTTAATCGACT
>NC_140167.1:79262485-79264985 GCF_963971535.1 Notolepis coatsorum
ATGTTCACTGACTCATGCCTTGTTTTCCTGTGTGTTTGCTTGTGTGCCCTCCCGTTCATTGTTTTGTGTAAAATATGAATTGTATGAATTACCCTTATGTTAATGTACCTGGCCAGGACGTATTATATATAGCTTGAGTTATAATTTGTGAGTTGGCTTCCTTTCAGTTCAGGTCTGTTTTGTTCTGCCTTAAATTTTTTCGGCCCATTTATATTCTTTTTTTAAATTATGGATTTGTTAACCCTTTGTTTGGTTGAATAAAACCCATATTTTGCCTATTTTATCTTCTGGCTGCTTGGTCCATCACAAGCCTGAAATAAAAAATTACAAAATAAAAAAAATTATAATAATAATTCTAATCTAACCTTAACTACCGTAACCTTACTGTCATGCACATGTCCTAATATACTAACCTACACTGTAGCACTCAACACTTTGATGAACATTGTTACTAAGCTGATAGAGTTGTGCCCTTCCTGATGACTTGTCGTACAGAACTTGTAAGTCGCTTTGGATAAAAGCGTCAGCTAAATGACTAAATGTAAATGTAATGTAAGCCCCTTACTGAAAACAATAAATCTTATTTAGCCCCTTACTGAGAACAATAAATCTTATTTAGCCCCTTACTGAAAACAATAAATCTTATTTAGCCCCTTACTGAAAACAATAAATCTTATTTAGCCCCTTACTGAAACCAATCAATCTTATTTAGCCCCTTACTGAAAACAATAAATCAACCTCTTAAGCTGCAACGTCCCTCATATGGGAAGTTTTTCGGATTTTTTGCAACCGGCACTTTGGCGACCCTAGTGGCTCGGGTGTGCATATTTTGTAATACAATATATATATCGAATTGAAGGCTTATTTGTTGCCTGTCGATAGCGACAAAATCCGACAAAATCCGTTCAGCGGTTCTCGAGTCACATGCCGGTATTTGAGGCGTGTGCAAAGTACACGGTATTGCGCAAAATACCACTCCCGACTCAGGCTGCAGTAGTTCCGTCAATCTAGATCCGATCTCGAAAATGATTGTGGATTGTTGTAACCAATGAGTGTGGCTTTCCAATGATACCCCACATGGGGATCAATAAATAAAATTAAAAAACACAAAGAAAACATGACAACAGGAAGAGCAAAACAGCTGAATGAATTGAAGTCTATGAGAAAACTGAGTTTTTCTTTGTACACAGTGTTACCAAAATCACTCATAATCACTCATTTCTGAATGGATCTTTATGAAATTTGGATATGTATACATAAGGCTTCAGGCTATGGCTCTGTCTGGAGTTGTAAGCCATACCACCTTCTGGGGAAATACTACCTCTGGACTACTAACTACTACAGAAAAACGTGAGTAACACGTTTTTTTTACAACTCAAGTTCAGACCTATGTTACTCTATTACGTTAGCACTAAAAGTGATTTTTCTCTGGAATCAGAAACTTCAGAATGTCATCTTTCAGAAGAGACCAGGCTCATGCATGTGCTATAAGTATAAAGTATGTTGTTTTGAAAAAAAAGTATGCAGTCCTCAAGTAAAAGAATTGCCACTTTTCTGCCCGCTTGTTAACACATTGACGACCAGCATGTAGCGCCGATTTATAGGCCAGAGGACAGAGGTTTGTTTACAAACTGATGTACTTTCTAATAGCTATATATATAATTTATATTATTGCTATCTGTCCATTCTCATTGTCACTTAAGTGCATAAACCGTGCCTTCATAATGGCTTAAAGAAAATAAAAATCCATCGGTTGGTTGTCATTTTATAGCGCCGTGAATATAAGTTTATCGCAGTTTTCGCCTCGGTTTTTTTTCTGGGGAGCTAGATAATAGGCTAAAGTTATTCGTAAGTTATTCGTTATTAATATGGAATAAAACAATAACAACTCGCCACGAGTTAACTCGTGGCTCTGGTCCTCAACGGGTGGAATCGAATCACGAGTTAACTCGTGCTTGGGCGGCAAAGTGTTAAGAGGTTTTACTGAAATCTAATTTAGCCCCTTACTGAAAATAATTAATCGTATTCAGCCCGGGGTGCCCAAGTGGCGAACCATGTAACGCGCTGCGTCGCGGCACGGCCGACCCGGGTTCGATTCCCGGACCCGGCGTCATTTGCCGAATGTCTTCCCCCCACTCTGTCTCCCGCTCTTCCTCTCTCTCCTCTCTCTCTCTCTCTCTCTACTGGACTGCCCAGTAGCAAAAAGCGATAAACGCTAAAAAATAATCTTATTCAGCCCCTTACCGAAAACAATAAATAAACAATAGATGTTCTGTCAATTACAATTATTTAAGAATCAATACTTACATGAGGAACACTAAAAGAAATGTTGTCGTAAGGAAAGCTGAATTTAAATGTATTACATTTTAACAACAATTAAATTAAACAATTAAATCTGTGAATTCTCATCTCCCATTTTCCATTCAGAATTGATCAAATGCTATCCAATATCAAATACCATTTCTAAATAAAATAAAAAGTACATCACAGATTCTGTCAG
>NC_140167.1:79267485-79289985 GCF_963971535.1 Notolepis coatsorum
TACAAAAACCTTTCTACAAAACTCATTTGCAGTGGGATTTTTATAAACGTTGAACTGTATGACTAAGACTTCAGGCTATGGAACCGTTCTGTATTCTAGCTCCTACCTCTCATCTGGACATTTTCATGAATTTATAAAACGCCCCTGTACGCCCCGGACAGGGAGCATGAAACGTGGACATGTCTGGGCAAAAGAGGACGTTTGGTCACCCTAATGTAGAGAAAACACCATGCTATAAATCTATGTAGAGAGAGTACCATGCTATAAAAACACTGCTTACAACACTGCTCAACAACACTGCTCAACTCTTACAATCTTGGTCTAACCAAGAAAAAGCTATTGTTTTCCTGCATAAAACACTAGATTGATCAATTTACAACTAAGCATTTCCTGGCAGGTAACAATATAATAATAATAATAAAAATGTATTTGTATACACGTTTCATACAAGAATTGTAGCTCAAAGTGCCTCACAGCAGTAAAAAAGTCCAAGAAAAAAGTTCAAGAGCAATGCATGAAGTCCAGACATAAAATAAGTATAAAACAAGCATCAAAATAGACAAGTCAAGGTAAGACACAGAACACTAAATCACAGCTCTTCATATCAGGATCTAACATAGGCCTCTTTGTTTACGGTTTGATTATCACACATAATATCGAATTATTTTAAATAGACAGTAATAAAAGAGTAAAATAGAGTAGACAGAGCAAAAAAATTGCAATAGTGCAGTGCAATATAATAGTTAGTAAAAAAAAATAGAATAGACAGAGTAAAATAATGCAATAGTGCAGTTCTGAATTACTGTTTAAAGATGAGAGTTAACCTACAAATATGAGACAGTTCTGACAGCACAATAATGATAAGAGATTCGCCAGGAGAAATCTTTTAATGGATATATATTTTGATGTTATATATATATTTATATATATTTACAGTGCAATGAGATTGACAGCCTGCCAACCCACCAGAATGGCATTGCGCCTCCTGGTGGCAGATAACAGAACAAGCACAGAATGGAGCTAGCAGAACTCTGTCTGTATCACTGACCAGGGTGAGAAAAGCAAAGCGATATGCCAGCAATCATATAACTAGAGTTATGATTAATAACTATCGTTACCCCCATATTTTCAGTCTCTTTTATAAATAAGAACCAGAAATGTGTTTTACAAAGTTGTTTTCCTTACGCAAAAAATAAAACTACAGTTGAATTCAGAAAAGCTGTTCAAAAAGCTGTGTTTTCATGGAGACGTTACATGTTAGATGTCTTGTGCTGCCCCGGTGTAACACCAACATGGTCACCACTAGAGCTAGCATTGTGACCTGGTGTAACACCAACATGGTCACCACTAGAGCTAGCATTGTGACCTGTGTAACACCAACATGGTCACCACTAGAGCTAGCATTGTGACCTGGTTTAACACCAACATAGTCACCAGACTAGAGCTAGCATTGTGACCTGGTGTAACACCAACATGGTCACCACTAGAACTAGCATTGTGACCTGTGTAACACCAACATGGTCACCACATGAGAGCTAGCATTGTGACCTGGCCCTCATGCATCAACGTGGACTTTGAACTTGACCTACTTCCACACGTAAGCACGGAATGTAGAACTAGCGTACGCACAGGGAAGTCGGCATTCATCACACGTGCGTACGCAGGCTCTATGGTCCTCCGTGTTGATGAATACCACTTTGTTCTACCGTCAATGCTCGTGCACGATTATCCATATATGGTCATGAAAATGAGGAAACACCCCCCATGGGATGTGAAATAATGGACCGACCCGAGCGGGACTCCGAGAAACTCCACGGAGAATTCACTGCTGTCGAACCAAGAAGACACTATCGCGTATTGTGGGATAAATAAAAGGCGGATTTGTAAACGGTGATGTCAGATATCAACGGCTCCCTAAGACCATTGCTGCAATTCTGCCTGGACAGCTCAAAATACTAATAAAGACCGTTCGTTGACCAATGACCACTGTTTGGCGTTGGTTGTGTGTCATTATAACCGTGCTTGTAATATGAATGCCTTTATTAGTTGTGTTCGATTGGCTATATGATTTTTAGATGCATCTATTTTGTTGTCGGCTAATAAAGACCGCGCTGGAATATGACTGCCTTTTCCCGTGTTGTTTGATTAATACCCCATGGATTAAAGTTCTCCTCAATTTTATTCCAAATCGCGATGGATCTCCCGTCAATTTTCGACCTGCTGCATATGATTTCTAGAGGCATACTACAATCTATTTTGATGTCAGTATTGGGTAGCCTATATAAACAATATAATACGAGAGCATATACAAGAACAATGAATCTCACTGCATGTATGATAGCCTGCCTTTCAATACATGAACTTGAATCCCATCATATACATAGTCTGTCCACTATAGTGTCATTGCAATGCGTTTTCTATTCTTTCTTATACAGTAAAAAGGGGGAAGAACACTATATTAATATGACTTGTATTCTGCTTACAGCTTCGAAGTTCCACTTGTTTCGTTTAACGTAAAGCCTTTTAAATATAATCAAAACGTTCCCGTGTTTCTGCGGTCTGCGCAGAATAATAACGAGTTGAGCTTTATGATTTATGATGAATTGAAAATGGGGGACCCTGATGTAAACAAGACGAAAGTTGGTCTGCATCCCCAATTAACAATTGTATGTACTGAGCTGTACTGTACTGTACCCATTCTGCAATCTGTTAATAAACTTTTCAATCAATCAATCAATCAAGCTACGCGGAGCGCAGTCAGTCAGTAGCCTACACCCCGTATATTCCGATAACGCTATATAAACCATGCTGCATTCATTCTGAGAGAAAGATCTATTATTCCAAATGCTATTTATATGGTTTTGACCATAATTACACTACTGTTGCTATTTTACAATGAACTATAATGAACTACGGTTCGTACAGAACGTGCCAGTGTTATTATGCACAGAAGCTCATTTCCTTGTTGTAATAATATATTCTACCACTGGGCGCTAGGTACGCCAGGTCTGAAAAGTGCGTAGATGTACGCACAAAGTCAAGTTCAAGTTCAAGTTGATGAATCCCACTCTTTGCTTAGAAATGATCGTACGCACAGGGTAAGCACAGATCTGTGCGTAGAACACGTTGATGCATGAGGGCCTGGTGTAACACCAACATGGTCACCACATGAGAGCTAGCATTGTGACCTGGTGTAACACCAACATGGGACGCGGGAAGTCAGTCAGAGTTGGGGGTGCGGAGATAAGTGATATAATAACGTCATAGGCGGCGGGTGCGCTGAAGGGGAGGCAATGACGCCCGCAGCTCGCACATTTCTTCCTTTTTTGTCAATATACACACACCCACTAGGCTATGCGAGGCGAGCCCCACTCTTTTAATATATAGTGCAAATTAAGTGTTCAAATGAAGGCATCCAATAATAGATTAACCATTGTCTTACCTTAATGCAGCAAAATGCGACGTTTCGTCTTGGCATCAATGATCTTTTCTGCCTGGTACAGCTTCTAAATTACTTTGTTTATATGCCTTGGAAAAATACCGTATATCCATTTTGCTTTGGGGTCATTAAAGAAATCATAATATTCTTTTTTTAGAAATGTTTTGAGACGCAACTAGTAAGTTACCCATTACTGGTGTGTTCAACCTCAACCGTGATCCTTTGCGCCCAATCCACATCATGCAGTTACAACTCCCTGCCAACAGGTGGGGGTGCTGCAGCACCCTAACCGCGTCTATATTAATCCCAGCCGAAGAGTGCGTCGCGTTTCTCTGATTGGCCATGACGCCCATGTGACCGCGGCAGCGCGAGAGAGCGGCAGTGCGGAAATAGGCTGCATCCTCCACGTCAAGAAAGACAGACAGGCAATTTCTGCGACAAACCCTAACCTTAACCAACTCCGAAATAATGCCTAACCTTAACCCTAACCTTAACCAACTCCGAAAGAATGCCTAACCTTAACCCTAACCCTATCCTTAACTTAACCCTAACCTTAACCAACTCCGAAATAATGCCTAACCTTAACCCTAACCTTAACTTAACCCTAACCTTAACCAACTCCGAAAGAATGCCTAAACTTAACCAGCGAAAGAATGCACGTTTATAGCGAGAGATGATAAACGTAAAAAAGAAAAAAAAGAAATTGAAGTGATTCGAACTTGTGACCAACCGCACGACAGGCTCCACAGCACGGCGGCGTACCAGTTGAGCTACGCATCGATGGAAAAACAGGGGATTAGGGCTACATAATGCCGCAAGCTCTGCCGCTCTGCCGCTCCGCTCTGCCGCTGCCGCGGGGCGTGTCGCAGCCAATCAGGGAAAACGCGGAAGCACTCTGCAGCACTCTTCGGCTGGGATTAAAGAATAGGCACCCTACCCACCCCCAGTTCCCGCATCACTGCATTAGAGCTAGCATTGTGACCTGGTTTAACACCAACATGGTCACCACTAGAGCTAGCATTGTGACCTGTGTAACACCAACATGGTCACCACTAGAGCTAGCATTGTGACCTGTGTTACACCAACATGGTCACCACTAGAGCTAGCATTGTGACCTGGTTTAACACCAACATGGTCACCACTAGAGCTAGCATTGTGACCTGTGTAACACCAACATGGTCACCACTAGAGCTAGCATTGTGACCTGATGTAACACCAACATGGTCACCACTAGAGATAGTATTTTGACCCGATGTAACACCAACATGGTCACCGCTAGAGCTAGCATTGTGACCTGATGTAACACCAACATGGTCACCACTAGAGCTAGCATTGTGACCTGTGTAACACCAACATGGTCACCACACTAGAGCTAGCATTGTGACCTGTGTAACACCAACATGGTCACCACTAGAGCTAGCATTGTGACCTGTGTAACACCAACATGGTCACCACTAGAGCTAGCATTGTGACCTGTGTAACACCAACATGGTCACCACATGAGAGCTAGCATTGTGACCTGATGTAACACCAACATGGTCACCACTAGAGCTAGCATTGTGACCTGGTGTAACACCAACATGGTCACCACACTAGAGCTAGCATTGTGACCTGGTGTAACACCAACATGGTCACCACTAGAGCTAGCATTGTGACCTGGTGTAACACCAACATGGTCACCACTAGAGCTAGCATTGTGACCTGGTGTAACACCAACATGGTCACCACTAGAGCTAGCATTGTGACCTGGTGTAACACCAACATAGTCACCACTAGAGCTAGCATTGTGACCTGTGTAACACCAACATGGTCACCACACTAGAGCTAGCATTGTGATTTGTGTAACACCAACATGGTCACCACTAGAGCTAGCATTGTGACCTGGTGTAACACCAACATGGTCACCACACTAGAGCTAGCATTGTGACCTGTGTAACACCAACATGGTCACCACTAGAGCTAGCATCGTGACCTGGTGTAACACCAACATGGTCACCACACTAGAGCTAGCATTGTGACCTGGTGTAACACCAACATGGTCACCACTAGAGCTAGCATCGTGACCTGGTGTAACACCAACATGGTCACCACACTAGAGCTAGCATTGTGACCTGGTGTAACACCAACATGGTCACCACTAGAGCTAGCATCGTGACCTGTGTAACACCAACATGGTCACCACACTAGAGCTAGCATTGTGACCCGGTGTAACACCAACATGGTCACCACACTAGAGCTAGCATTGTGACCTGTGTAACACCAACATGGTCACCACTAGAGCTAGCATTGTGACCTGTGTAACACCAACATGGTCACCACTAGAGCTAGCATTGTGACCTGTGTAACACCAACATGGTCACCACTAGAGCTAGCATTGTGACCTGTGTAACACCAACATGGTCACCACTAGAGCTAGCATTGTGACCTGGTGTAACACCAACATGGTCACCACACTAGAGCTAGCATTGTGACCTGTGTAACACCAACATGGTCAACACTAGAGCTAGCATTGTGACCTGTGTAACACCAACATGGTCACAACTAGAGCTAGCATTGTGACCTGTGTAACACCAATATGGTCACCACTAGAGCTAGCATTGTGACCTGTGTAACACCAACATGGTCAACACTAGAACTAGCATTGTGACCTGTGTAACACCAACATGGTCACCACTAGAGCTAGCATTGTGACCTGTGTAACACCAACATGGTCACAACTAGAGCTAGCATTGTGACCTGTGTAACACCAACATGGTCACCACTAGAGCTAGCATTGTGACCTGTGTAACACCAACATGGTCAACACTAGAGCTAGCATTGTGACCTGGTGTAACACCAACATGGTCACCACTAGAGCTAGCATTGTGACCTGTGTAACACCAACATGGTCACCACTAGAGCTAGCATTGTGACCTGGTGTAACACCAACATGGTCAACACTAGAGCTAGCATTGTGACCTGGTGTAACACCAACATGGTCACCACACTAGAGCTAGCATTGTGACCTGGTGTAACACCAACATGGTCACCACTAGAGCTAGCATCGTGACCTGTGTAACACCAACATGGTCACCACACTAGAGCTAGCATTGTGACCCGGTGTAACACCAACATGGTCACCACACTAGAGCTAGCATTGTGACCTGTGTAACACCAACATGGTCACCACTAGAGCTAGCATTGTGACCTGTGTAACACCAACATGGTCACCACTAGAGCTAGCATTGTGACCTGTGTAACACCAACATGGTCACCACTAGAGCTAGCATTGTGACCTGTGTAACACCAACATGGTCACCACTAGAGCTAGCATTGTGACCTGGTGTAACACCAACATGGTCACCACACTAGAGCTAGCATTGTGACCTGTGTAACACCAACATGGTCAACACTAGAGCTAGCATTGTGACCTGTGTAACACCAACATGGTCACAACTAGAGCTAGCATTGTGACCTGTGTAACACCAATATGGTCACCACTAGAGCTAGCATTGTGACCTGTGTAACACCAACATGGTCAACACTAGAACTAGCATTGTGACCTGTGTAACACCAACATGGTCACCACTAGAGCTAGCATTGTGACCTGTGTAACACCAACATGGTCACAACTAGAGCTAGCATTGTGACCTGTGTAACACCAACATGGTCACCACTAGAGCTAGCATTGTGACCTGTGTAACACCAACATGGTCACCACTAGAGCTAGCATTGTGACCTGGTGTAACACCAACATGGTCAACACTAGAGCTAGCATTGTGACCTGGTGTAACACCAACATGGTCACCACTAGAGCTAGCATTGTGACCTGTGTAACACCAACATGGTCACCACTAGAGCTAGCATTGTGACCTGGTGTAACACCAACATGGTCAACACTAGAGCTAGCATTGTGACCTGGTGTAACACCAACATGGTCACCACACTAGAGCTAGCATTGTGACCTGGTGTAACACCAAGCCAAGGGTGTTGACTGACACAGTCCTACATAACCAGCACATTGACAGAAATAAATTAATAGCTGACCCGACATTTGCACTGTAATAACTGAAATGAATGAGTCACTGAAGCAAATTGCTGCCCTTGCAACCCAATGGAGAATAAAAACTCGTAACCACTATTTAGTTTGAGTCACCACTGGGGCCTCATGCATGAAGCGATATAAGATTAACAGATTTTGTTCTTAACTAGCATTTCCTCTTACTTTGTTCTTACCTGGGATTCAGCAAAGTTTTCTTATTGTTGCTTTTTTCTCAGGCAAGAACAAATTATAAGAGTGGTCGAGAGCACTCTTACCGAAATAAGAAATTCTTACCCAGATGAGAAACATTTAAAAAAGCCTACCATTCATAATAATAATAATAATACATAAGATTTATATAGCGCTTTTCCTAATTCTCAAAGACACTTTACAAAACAAACAATATAATACAATACAGTTTTAGTAGATAAAATATAAAAAAATATATAAAATGGTGAGAGAGGAAGGGGTTCATGGGTTGAAAGCAAACCATTGGTCAATTGCCCCCAAATACAGTACCCCGAAATACGACTTTATAAACCCATGCAGAACTTTTCAATAATAATAATAATTATTATAACTTATTGCGTGCGTTCTGCTTCTGAAATGGATTATATATTGCTGTTAGAACAGTTAGATGCTGGCTGCCCAGGCCGTACCTGTACGCATATATAACGCATATTTACAACCTCTCTTCTCTTCTCTGTAGGCTATATCTGTATGTCATGTATGTCATATTTTATGATGAATTGAAAATGGAGGACCCTGATGTAAACGAAAGTCTTTCTCTCGTCTGCATCCCCTTAACAATTGTGTGTATTGAGCTGTACTGTATTGTACCAATTCTGCAATCTGTTAATAAAATGTTCAATCAATCAATCAAAACTCTGCTCCACACCTAAAGTTCTGAGCGCACTCGGAGTTTTAGCCACGGACATTTCACATTTCAGAGAGAGATGACATCTCTCCACGGACATTTCAGATTCTCTCTCTCTGAAAGGAGAGAGCATATGGATCAGTATATATCAGTATACTGCACGCCGCGATTGGTTCTTGACAAGCGCGCAGCCAGTCGTTCAGTATTGACAAAGCCTACTTTAGTTTTGACCGATTTATTTCGCACTATACAGTACGTATACGTATAAGTACAAGTATAAGTCTTTATTTGTCATCAGATTACACACACACATGCGATGAGCGACCCACAGGAACACACACACATGCACTGAGTCGCAAGTCGTGAGACGTGTGTGTAGTAATTTTGAGATCGCAAAGCGCTTCCTGTTGAATATATCAGACAGGGATCAGATGGCGAAACTCGGCTGTTTTACACCCGCCTCATTCGCCTTATAAGGAGATGGTGGGCGTGTCTGTATGCAAATGAATTTAACACGAACGCTAAAGAATGAGTGGGATTCATCATGCAAATCTCCTGGGTACGCACAGATTTCGACGTTAAGAACGGCTTGATGAATGTGGCGGTGGCCACGGAGTTTGATCATCTTATACCATTCTCTGCCAGCACTGTAAGTCTATGGAGATGTTCACCTTCTTTGCAGGGCTATAACTTTTTAAATTGTATTGCTAAATTGACATTACTATGGCCCATTCAACATCGATTATCTATCGTTCAGGATGTAGGAACGTTTTACTTTTTCATTCACACATTCATACGAAAATACTGTCTAGAATATAAATATGTTTTTATCGTTTTCTGCAGTAATTCCTAGAGCGTGAGATATAGGCATAAATGCATATATACATTATCAAATGCCGTTTGTTGCCGATCCACGCTATATTAAAAATGTCAACTGTACATGGTCCTAAACGTTATGACTGATCATGCGCGGTTGAACGGAGGGGGGGGGGGGGGGGGGGGGCGTTTATAATTCCGTGATCGTCGTTGAATGCTTTATGTGGTATGGGTGATATATAGATCAGAGCAGTTTGCATGGATAATAATAAACACTCATGCTGAAAGTCACGGCAGCCTCCTCTTACCGTTGGGCGATGAGACTGGAGCAAAAAGATCCCAGTTATTTGATGGGGATCGAGTCGATCCATTTCCGGTTTGTATAATACTAATACACGCCCAAATCATGTCGATTATTGAGTTATGGCAGCGATCCATATCCACGGTGTGTGGCTAGAGTCCCGCGACGATATGCGAGTGGCCGGACGTATTTAGGAGACGCACCGATATACAACCGGCCATTTCCGGTTTGGCACCTCGCCGATCATCCACCAGAGGGCAGTATTGAAGCGTAGCAGAGTTGTGCCGAGTCCCACTGCATCAGACAAGGCTCCGTGAGTGAAATATGAATACCATGGCGAAAATATGAAATATGATCACAATAACGTTGTACGCCGTGGATTGGCAGAATTTGCATGAACTTGAAACACGTCGTACAACGTGATTGGCGGGGAATGTGTTAACAGACAGGTAAGCAAGAATATAAGAAAAATAATAAGAGAGTATTGTTGAATGAGGCCCTCATAGCCTACTGGAAAATAAACGCCTTTTTTGTTTAGGTTTTTTAAAGTTAGATTAAGACCTTGCCAGGGGAGACTTACTTAAAACTGCTGTATGATCCTCTTGACTGAATTGCTGTAGCGTTTGGAGGTGGTTGTTCTGCGTCTGCCCCCCCCCCCCCGTGCCAAACAAGCAGGCCAACTGTGCTCTAAATGGCTCTTGTGCGCACGTGAGCGCGTTATAATTGCGCTCCTGTTGGGTCATTGGGTTGGTCAGAGTCATTAACTATGGCTTCAGTGGATAACCCTGATCACCTGCATTTAAGTGATATTCTAATTACAGATATCCCAGTAATAACATTACAATTTAATAAAAAATCCCAGCCACCAGCAACAACATGTGTGATGTACGTGGGTTGGACATTATCATTGTTACTGTATTAGGAGGCCATATGAACATCAGATTGGTATCCTGAGTGGGCTATGTTGTTATTGGTGGTGTGATGTGTCATCTTCTAATGCTGTTTCTTCTTTTTCCCAGAGACCACTCATCCTCCTGATTGAGCTGATTGCACCTGCTTGAGTACACCTGTGGGCAGTTAGTTGGATGAGTGAATATAAGCGGAAAGATGACACACACACGAGAGTCTCGTGGCTGGAGTGAGCTGCCTTGTGGTACAGTGGGGAGGCTGCTGGCTAGCTTACCTATGGCCTGAGCACAATACTGTGTGGCACGGTGCTGTCTTGTTTGCATGGAGTGTGGGTTAGACTCCACAGCTGTGGTGGCCAGAGATGGGCCTAAGGTAGTATTGTGACTACTAAGTGTTTGTTGAGTTCTCATATGTATGTCTTGTCTGTCCTCCCATCCCTTTTTCCCCTTTGTGTGTGTGGGTTGAAATCCCCACCGATGACATCCCATTTTCCCTTGGGAAAAGGGCCGTGGGTTGAAACCCCCACTATATAATAAAACCCTGATTTACCATTTGAAAACGTCTCTGTTTACTATCTGCCTACCCGGGACTGTTTGAGAAGCATTTTTCTACTGAGGGGGTTGTTTTTTGCTCATGTAACACCTGCCCAGATTACTATCTTGTATGGTCAATAGACCTCTGTACATGACATGGGGGCTCGTTAAGTTTGCGCAATTGTATGGTTCCTTGTTGGTAAAATAACGGGGTAACTTGTCGATTGAAGCATATCAGGTGTGATAAGATAGCGTTTTCTAAATTGGTATTGGTAGGGGTCCATTGTCCGTGCACAGTTGATTGATGTAAGTCATTATTGTTGTGATGCTCTTAACCATTCTATTTTTCTGCCACATAGGTAACGGGGGGGTCACCTGTTTGGCTAGAGGGTGGGGGGCACGAGTCGTGATTCCGGTGGAGTGCGCAATGAAATCGGTAAGCGACTGAAGATATTTGTAGCCTTTCATCCATCTAGTGGAGTAGTTTATCTGGGATATGCTAGAGTGACACAGGTGACTCCTAGTTGAGTGGTTAGGACTATTTGTTATTATTTTCATTTAGTAGATGTGGTCAGTTGGATTGTTTTGGTTAAGAGGTATGAAAGCAGAATGTGTCTATTATTATTGTGCACGGTCATGGTTAATTAAGTGAGGACGTGATATATATGTATATATATTTTTTTTTTCTCACACACACATAAAAACATAATATGGCTGTGTCGGCATTTGTTTTTGAAGCCTTTATAGCGGATCCGACAGAGGGTCAAGTGGAAGGTTGCACTAAGGCGGAATTAGGCCTTATTGCTAGGCATTATGCTATTGCTGTACAAAATTCCCAATCCAAGGCGGATATGAAGGCAGCTGTTATAGCGGGGTTGGTGGAGCAACAGGTGTTTAGCCCGGCTCAGGGAGTAGTGAGTCATAGTGATCAGGAGGTTGCACACACTGGCGAATGGGTTAACTCTCCCTTACGTGATCTTAACATGGATGGTGGTGCTATTAGGAAGGATGGTAGTACGGCCGGAGCTGAAAGTGAGGCCGCGGCGATTCGGATAAAGACTCCACGTCTTCTGGCCATGCGCGCTCTAGTCTGCGTTTGGCCCGTCTCCAGATGGAGGAGAGAGCGCTGTTGCGCAGAGAGGACAGAGACAGGGAGGACAGAGCAGCTGACAGAGAGGACAGAGCAGCTGAGAGAGATAGATGGGACAGAGCTGACAGAGAGGACAAAGCAGCTGAGAGAGATAGACAGGACAGAGCAGCTGAGAGAGACAGCAGAGAGAAGGAGAGAGATAGAGAGCTCCAGATTACACTGAAGAGGATGGAGCTGGGGAGTGTTGGCTCTTCTTCACCCTCATCTGAAGGTGGCCATGGCAGTTTTAATGTTGGGCAACATATCGCTATGGTTCCTGTTTTTCGAGAATCTGAGGTGGAGAATTTTTTTTTGAATTTTGAGCGGGTAGCGGGGGCTGCGAATTGGCCGGAGGATCAGTGGGCACTATTAGTGCAATATAGGCTCACGGGTAGGGCTCAAGACGCATGCCAGTTTTTATCAAAGGAGGACAGCATGGTATATAAGAAAGTGAAGGGTGCTGTCTTGCGCGTGTATGAACTGGTGCCGGAGGCTTATAGGCAGCGGTTTAGGGGACTAAGTAAAGCTCCCTCGCAAACACATGTCGCATTTTCCCATGAACAACGGATGGTGTTCACTCGTTGGTGTGAAGCGTGTAAGGTAGATGGGGTCGAGGCTTTGAGCGAGTTAATCCTCATGGAACAATTTTAAAAATGTGTGCCCGAACACATGATAATACAGTTGGAGGAGCGAAAGGTTTCTACCCTCCAGGAAGCTGCAGTTTTGTGTGACGAGTTGGCAATGATCCACAAAAATGTTTCTGCATCACATGTTTCTGTACGAAATGGTGTGTATGTAGGAGGGGGCGCGTTTTCTCCGTCGGGGCCGCCGTATCGCGGAGGTGACGAGCGACCATTCCGACCTCGCTCACCGCCGTCTCGAAATACCTTGGGTGACGAGCGAGCATTCCGATCACGCTCTCCGCCGTCTGAAAGGGTGTGTCATTATTGTAAAAAAGAAGGGCATTTTGTGAAGGACTGTCATGCGCTAAGGGATCGACAGGAGA
Organism: Notolepis coatsorum; assembly: GCF_963971535.1. NCBI lineage: Eukaryota > Metazoa > Chordata > Actinopteri > Aulopiformes > Paralepididae > Notolepis > Notolepis coatsorum. The sequence continues at coordinate 79,280,517 of NC_140167.1, forward strand.
CCAGGGAGTCAGCCCAGGAACCGAAAGGGGTGGGGTTGATTGGTACGGTGTCATGTCCTGACCAGCATAGCTCTTTTGAGCCCTTTTTGTTTGATGGTTGTGTGTCCCTGTCGGGTAAAGTTGGGGACTACCATCGGGTGAGAATACTCCGTGATACAGGAGCCTCTCAATCGTTCATCCTGGCTGATGTATTACCATTGGATGTGGACTCCTGTCGGTCGAGCGGATTGGTGAGAGGTATTGGCATGGGGTGTGTGCGCGTGCCGTTGCATAAGGTGCATGTACAGTCTGCACTGATCACAGGTTGTTTTCCGGTCGCGGTTCGCCCATGTTTTCCCGTAAAGGGCGTTGAGTTTATCATGGGGAACGATATTGCTGGGAAAAGTGTGATCCCTGTGTGGGAGGTTGAAAACGCTCCATTAACTGACTTGTGTTCTGATGTATTGATTAATAATCACCCCAATGTCCCTTCTATTTGTGCTGTCCCTAGGGATTTTGAGGCGGGGGATGAGGTGTTTATTGTGCTGCCCACGCCTAGTACGGTGCTCACTGCCCGGTTCTCAGGACCTTATGTGGTAAGAGGTAAGGTCTCTGCCACTAAGTATATGTTGCATACGCTCGGGCGGCGGAGGAGGACACGCTGGTGTCATGTGAATAGGCTAATGAAAAGTCCTGCCCGCGTCTTGTCGGAGTTGAGATGTGCCAGGACTGTTGTTTCACATGCTGGGTTGTGTTCTAATGTGCCTTACAGGACGCACGGGGTTGATGTTGGGAGTGCGAACACCATTGAGCAATTTGCGTATGGTTGACTATAGGGTACCGTCATGGCCTCGGTATGAGGAAGGTGCCAGCCACGTCCGGCGGCTGATGCGTCTGGTATTGGGTGAGGTGGTGGTTGACCGTGTGGGCCCAAGATAGGGGCATGTGGTCTATATGGAGTGTGATTTCTATTTATTTTTGTTCTGTTGGTACTAATCGAATGTTGGTTGATAACGGGTGATGATGTTTTGCTAACCCTGCGGGTTCGCTCTTATGGGGGGAGGTGTGATGTACGTGGGTTGGACATTATCATTGTTACTGTATTAGGAGGCCATATGAACATCAGATTGGTATCCTGAGTGGGCTATGTTGTTATTGGTGGTGTGATGTGTCATCTTCTAATGCTGTTTCTTCTTTTTCCCAGAGACCACTCATCCTCCTGATTGAGCTGATTGCACCTGCTTGAGTACACCTGTGGGCAGTTAGTTGGATGAGTGAATATAAGCTGAAAGATGACACACACACGAGAGTCTCGTGGCTGGAGTGAGCTGCCTTGTGGTACAGTGGGGAGGCTGCTGTCTAGCTTACCTATGGCCTGAGCACAATACTGTGTGGCACGGTGCTGTCTTGTTTGCATGGAGTGTGGGTTAGACTCCACAGCTGTGGTGGCCAGAGATGGGCCTAAGGTAGTATTGTGACTACTAAGTGTTTGTTGAGTTCTCATATGTATGTCTTGTCTGTCCTCCCATCCCTTTTTCCCCTTTGTGTGTGTGGGTTGAAATCCCCACCGATGACATCCCCTTTTCCCTTGGGAAAAGGGCCGTGGGTTGAAACCCCCACTATATAATAAAACCCTGATTTACCATTTGAAAACGTCTCTGTTTACTATCTGCCTACCCGGGACTGTTTGAGAAGCATTTTTCTACTGAGGGGGTTGTTTTTTGCTCATGTAACACCTGCCCAGATTACTATCTTGTATGGTCAATAGACCTCTGTACATGACAACATGTATCAGCCAAATGCGCATCGCAGATTGTATGTACATTGACTGAGTGGAATCACTTTCTATTCACATAACTGAATTTGTTTATTGATGGAGCTTTGACAGCTACATGGGTACAGTCTATTGCCCGATCCATCTCCAATCTCACGCTGGACCGTGCCGGTTGCCAAAGATCCCAGAGTGGAGAGGACTTGAATGTGCAAGGGGATGGAATTCGTGCATTTTGTTCCATGCTCCAATTTGGGTCCCAAATTGCGGTACAAATCAAGGAGAATGTGTCTCGGGTAACGGACTCTACTTATTTATGTTCTCTCTGCAAATAGAAATATCTCTGAAAACAGCTCCCCGCGGAGTGCACCCCGTGAGAAGTATTCTGATAGCGCAAGATAAACCATGCTGCATTCATTCGGAAAGACCTATTCCAAATGCTATTTATAGGGTTTGACAATAATTACAATCATGTCTCTATTTTACAATTAACTATAATTAACTATGAGTCATACTGAACACGTCAGTGTTGAAACTAATGCATGGAAGCTTAGTCTGTTGCAGCTTTCCTATTCTACTGCTTGGTGCCATGTACGCACAATCTCAAGCACACGTTCATGTTGATAAATCCCACACTTTGCTTAGAAATGATCGTACTCGTGGTTTACGCACATATCTGTCCGTACGCAACATTGATAAATGGGGGCCCTGGACCTTATCATGTTATCCTTGACACTGAATACAGTTTTTTCTTTTATGACTTGTGCTTTTGTAAACTAAACTAAACTAAACTAAGACATTTATTCAAAGTTCCCAGGTAGACATATAGTCCATGTTGTCCATGTCTGTCCTCAGTGTCTCTCACTCCTCTTCTTGTTTCAACAGCACCTCCAGGCTGCCTGCCGTATTGACTCTGATAAAGATAATGAATGCTGCTGCTGCAGGTGTTTACACTACAGATGGAGCTGGCGTGAAGGTAAAGGTGGATTCCACTCAATATTGACCTGTTAGTTCTCCCCGATTGGCTCTATTCACCTCAGGCACGCAATGAGCTGGCCACCTCACACGCACACACACACACACACACACACACACACACACACACACACACACACACACACACACACACACACACACACACACACACACACACACACACACACACACACACACACACACTCACTTCACCCTTTAGCCCAATAGGCGAAGCAAGACATGGTGCCATCATGACATATAACAATAATATAATAGTATTTATTAAAAATGTGAAGGGAAAATAACATGAGTAAAATAAGCATAATTACGTTTGGACTGCGTGGGGGCTTCGCTATAGAGGCCTTGGAATGTTGGTGTAGTCCCCTTTCTTCCAACATGGCTGCCTGCAACCATCCATAACCACTTTCAAAATACCTCTATTCTGCAAACCTCTCTCGACCTCTTTTCTACCAACATCTCGCTACCTCTATTCTACCAACCTCTCTCCTATATTCTACCAACCTCTCTCCTATATTCTACCAACCTCTCTCTACCTATATTCCATCAACCTCTATCTCTCTCTACCTCTATTATATCAACCTCTCTCTCTCTATCTATATTCTACCAACCTCTCTCTACCTCTATTCTATCAACCTCTCTCTACCTATATTCTACCAACCTCTCTCTACCTATATTCCATCAACCTCTATCTCTCTCTACCTATATTATATCAACCTCTCTCTCTACCTATATTCTACCAACCTCTCTCTACCTCTATTCTATCAACCTCTCTCTACCTATATTTCATCAACCTCTCTCTCTACCTCCATTCTACCAATCTCTCTCTACCTCTATTCTATCAACCTCTCTCCACCTCTATTCTATCAACCTCTCTCTACCGCTATTCTACCAACCTCGCTGTACTTCTATTCTATTAACCCTCTCTCTACCTCTATTCTGCCAACCTCTCTCTACTTCTATTCTATTAACCCTCTCTCTATCTCTATTCTACCAAACCTCTCTCTACCTCTATTATATCAACGTCTCTCTACCTCTATTCCCTCAACCTCCCTCTCTCTACCTCTATTCTACCAACCTCTCTCCATCTAAATTCTATCAACCTCTCTCTACCTATATTCTATTAACCTCTCTCTGCCTCTATTATATCAACCTCTCTCTCTACCTATATTATATCAACCTCTCTCTACCTATATTATATCAACCTCTCTCCACCTCTATTCTATTAACCCTCTCTCTACCTCTATTCTACCAACCTCTCTCTACCTATATTCTACCAACCTCTCTCTACCTCTATTCTACCAACCTCTCTCTACCTCTATTCTATCAACCAACCCTCTATCTACCTTTGTTGCTGATTCTCTATCTGCCTATCAACCCCCTCCCTCTATCTAGTCTGAAACAGGTGGTTTAATATAATGGCAGATTAATATTTATAGTAAATTAATTAGACGAGGAGGATGTTGTTCACCTGTTGTCTATAGTCTCTGGAGACACTGGGCTCTCTGTCACAAGATAAGGTGTGTGTGTGTGTGTGTGTGTGTGTGTGTGTGTGTGTGTGTGTGTGTGTGTGTGTGTGTGTGTGTGTGTGTGTGTGTGTGTGTGTGTGTGTGTGTGTGTGTGTGTGTGTGTGTGTGTGTGTGTGTGTGTGTGTGTGTGTGTGTGTGTGTGTGTGTGTGTTTGAGGGGTTACAGGGTGTCTTCTCCATCATGGTTTGTTGACTGAAGCAGCAGTAATGTTGAAGGTGTGGAGCAGCTAAGCGAAGGCTTCTATAACAACCTGCACAAGGCTTCTATAACAACCTGCACAAGGCTTCTATAACAACCTGCACAAGGCTTCTATAACAACCTGCACAAGGCTTCTATAACAACCTGCACAAGGCTTCTATAACAACCTGCACAAGGCTTCTATAACAACCTGCACAAGGCTTCTATAACAACCTGCACAAGACTTCTATAACAACCTGCACAAGGCTTCTATAACAACCTGCACAAGGCTTCTATAACACACTTTGGCTTCTATTCTCTCCCTTTTCTCTCTCTCTCTCTCTCTCCCCTTTGAACGGAGGGGTCTTGAGGGTGTGTAGTTAGAAGATGTAGAGCGGAGGGGTCTTGAGGGTGTGTAGTTAGAAGATGTAGAGCGGAGGGGTCTTGAGGGTGTGTAGTTAGAAGATATAGAGTGGAGGGATCTTTTTTTTTATCCACTTTTTCTCCTTATTTTTCTCCCATCCCAATTTCGTGTTTCCAATTCTCCCCTCCCCTGTCTTGAACGTCGCTCGCATATGCCCCCCACTGGTCGTTTGTAGGGAGGATAGAAGCCTTGCATCACGTGTCCCCTCCGGTACGCGAGGAGGCAGCCTGTCACATCTTTTCACCTGCCAGCACGGACTCTCATTGGCGAGGTGTAACGTGTGGGAGGCTCACACTACCCCCGCTATTTCCTGTCTCTGGTGTGCAGGCGTCCCCCAACCGACCTGTAGGAGTCGCTGTCCACAACGTCCAGATTACCACCCATCGACTTCCACCCGCTGACTCTGCCAATTGAGCCAGTATGACGGCTGGCCCAAGCCGGAGGCAATGCTGACACCCGGATTTGAGACAGAATGGAGGGATCTTGATGGCGTGTAGTTAGAAGATGTAGAGTGGAAGGATCTTGATGGTGTAGTTAGAAGATGTAGAGCGGAGGAGTCTTGATGGTGTGTAGTTAGAGACCACCAGGTAGGTAGGAGCCGTTCCCCTCGCTGCATGGTATGCCAGGTCAAGGACCTTGGTGTGGATTCGTGCGGCAATGGGAAACTGGGAAGTGGGGTAACATGCGCTGACTTTGGTAGATTGGAGATCAGGCGGGCCGCTGTGTTCTGTATGAGTTGAAGTGGTGGTGGTCGGTAGACCAGCTAGCAGTGCATTGCAGTAGTCGAGGCGGGACATGACTGTTGATTGCATGAGGAGTTGAGTGGCTTCTATTGTCGGGAAGTGGTGGATCCTTCTGACGTTACTCAGGAAGAATCTGCAGGTTCAGGTTGTTGAGGTGATCCAAGCGGAGAACGTCAGCCGGCCGTTTTTGGCGGTTGAAAGGTGAAGCAACTCTGTTTTGCTTAGGTTCAGTTTGAGGTGGTTGGTGGTCATCCAGGCAGAGATGTCGGACAGGCAGACCAAGATCCACTCAGAGACTTGGTGTAGAGAGAGAAGAGGAGGGGTCCAAGGACCAAGCCCTGGGGGACACCTGTCTGTAGGGGGGGCCAAACAGGGTACCTCTCATTGATACTTGATTGGAGTGGTTGTCAAAGTAGGATGACAGCCATGCCAGCGCAGAGCCACCCACTTCCATTCATGCGAGGGATGCAAGGAGGATCTGATGGTTGACTGTGTTGAAGGCTGCTGACAGGTCCAGGAGAATCAGGACAGGAGAGGCCTTTTGCTCTTGCTGAATGAAGAGCCTCTGTGACTGCTATGAGGCCTGTCTCTCTGGATTGACCAGTCCTGAAGCCTGACTGATTAGGGTCTAGGAGGTCATTCTGTAAGAGATAACCAAGTTGGTTGGATACAGCACGTGATTTAGAGAGGAAGGAAAGAAGAGAGACAGGGTAATAGTTATCTATGACGGTGGGGTTCAGTTTTTATTTTTTTATAAGCAGTACTGTGACTCTGGCTTGTTTTAGGGAGGTGGAAACCACCCCCGAGTTGAGGGAGGAGTTGATGGTTGCCGTTAGGATTGGGAGGATGTCTGGTGCTATGGTCTGGAGGAGTGGGGAGGGTATCGGGTCCAGCTGGCATGTAGTGGGACGGTTCAACGTTACCAGTGTCAAGGCCTCGGCGTCTGTAATGGGAGAGAAAGATGAGGTTCTTGATTCAGCATTTGGAATGGGTGGGGGTTGGGAGAAGCAGCTGCAGATGTTCTCTATGGAGGGGGGAGGGGTGGAGGGGGAGTGAGGAGGGAGGACATGGTGGCATGCAGTTTGCGGTTCTTAGCCGAGGCCTCGATCTTATGGTGAAAGGAAGAGGCTTTGGCAGTAGTAAACACACACACACACACATACACACACTCTCTCACACACACAGGTACACACCATGTCTAACTCATGTGTATTGGAAGCCTCTGTAGTTGATACGGTCAGGTTGAGGGGGCTCAACTAATATCACAAAGAACTGTAAAATAACCACACACACACAAATATATACACATACACACATATATATATATACACACACACAAACTAAAATGGCTCTATACTGCTTTGACAGCCTAGCCTGAAATCTACTCCGTCAGGTTGGAGAGAGAGAGAGAAAGTGTGTGTGAGAGAGAGAGAGAGAGAGAGAGAGAGAGAGAGAGAGAGAGAGAGAGAGAGACAGAGAGAGAGAGAGAGAGAGAGAGAGAGAGAGAGAGAGAGAGAGAGAGAGAGAATGAATGAAAGGAAGCCAACCGTTGAATTTGATTGACAGGATTGTCTTTTGACTTTGAATGTAATTACTGTGGGGAGGTTGGGAGGGTGGGCTGGAGGGGGAGCTGGAGGGGGGGCTGGGGTAGGTGATGGGGGTTGTGTCATTTCAATCTCCCAGTGTTCCCAACATGCTCGCTGATAGAATGTTCAGTACTTTCATACAGCAGGTAATTCTGATCAGGTGATCCGATTGGCCCGAGAGGCATGACCTGTATTATTCCACTTTGTTCACGATTAAAATGATATCCTTTGTTAAATTGTAGACTATGTCAGATTGGTTTATTAATGTTGCTTAGCAACACAAATATATAGACGGTTTCAACTTGACATAAAAAACAAACATAAACTAGAAGAATGCACTCATAGTAGAGTGCAGACCTGTGCCAAGACCATTACTGTTACACTCACATTTCACTGGGTAGGTAACAGAAACAGAAACATATTTGTCAAGATTGGTGGAAAGGGGACAAATTGTTCACACGTAACCCATCACTTCCTGTTTACCATGTATGTGAAACATCACTTCCGGTTTACCATGTATATAAAACATCACTTCCTGTTTACATGTATATAAAATAGATATATATATATAGACTAGATGACTCAGACCGACGTTGCCACATGGCGGCCATCTTGCTACAGGGTAGTACGCCCACTCATAACATGAATGTCTATAGTGCATGTACTATTGAAATGACCATAGCTTGCTCAATTTTCAACCGTTTGGTTTGTTAAAAACGTTAGAGATGTAGTTATCATACTGCATAATTATAATGGACTTTCATTATGAAAATTCTTCCAACCAAGAATCATAGCCACGTTAATAACGTTTGTAATAAACCAAACCGCTTGTAAATCCGTCAAGATTTCAGTGAGTTAAGAGTATTTTTGTTTATGCAGATCACTCAACTTAACTTAGCTTCTTAACACTTTCTGCGCTACCCCAAGATTTCTCGTGTTATCTCGCCAGCGGTTGAGCGCCAAAACCCGAGAAATCTCGGGTTTTCATCTGTTTTTTTTATTCGATTTTTTTATTCTATGCACGTGTCACGGACCTCTGTGTTACCATAGGAATCATTCTGAGATCCCTAGAGTGCAATACCGGCCGCATCCTGCTAGGTGGCAGTATCGCCCACCCTTTGAAACCTTATTTCACACTGTGTGTCACATCTAATTTCGTCGTGCGGAGAATTTAGACGAAGCCAAGTCTAGCGGTTCATCCGATCACTTAGAAACGCATTCAGCACATTTGAGGCATATCTTGTGCACTTCATGTCAGGGACACGATCGACGTCAATACTGGAAATCGCGATCAGACAATTGGAATATTCTTTTTAGAATACCCCTGATCAAGGTAAGGACTATCTGACGTCAATTCCACCTTGATCCTACAATGATTTCATATCGATCCGGCCGATCAACGTATTGTTGGATTCTGGCAAACACAATTAGCCACTTATCACCTCTCCATCGTGTCGTTGTGTAGTTCTGCGTTGTGTTTATTTTCTCCGACGTCTTCTCATACTGGCTGTACATCGTGGTCATTCCCCTTTAATGCAAACCCCGTAATCATAATCATTCACACCGTCAGACATGTTACCTTTCTTGGAACCCGTTGTTTATTACATAAACAAAAAGCCTCAGAATGTTACCCATCTCGTATTGTCCTTGAAAAGTCTTTGATGGAACACTAAATTCATTATTCTATCGTCTTGTCTGCTGTTAGTCAATGGTGGCTGAGGCCTCGTCATTAGCCAAACCCTTCTCTGTTAGCCGAAGCTAATGATGAGGTGTCACTCCCCTCCCCCACCCAGCGAGGGTGGAGAAGGATGAAAGTCCCTGATCAACGCGTGCGCTCTTCGGTGTGGTTCGTTTCTCATTCTAACGGTACACGGAAGAAAAACTCCATTATATTATCTTCGCCCTAGCAATGACAGGCCCACCCCAGATGGCTACAAGCAGTGCTGTCTTCTATTTGACCCAGATCACTATAGCAACCGCTCAATTGTTGATATTATCCCCCCCCCCCCTAGTTCTCTCTGTCCCACCCAGCTGATAACGCCCTGTCTGCACAGTTTTGGCTGGAAACACACATACAGGTTAATGATGGTGATGATGATGATGATGATGATGATGATGATATTATCCTCTTAAAACTCATCTCTATATAGGTTATAAACCAAATTAATCATTGATTTCCTTCAGTGTTATATTCAAAACGAATGCATACTGCGATCAAAGCATCAACAAATGTACCTATTATACCTATTATATACCTTTGGTTTGTA
>NC_140167.1:79294985-79337485 GCF_963971535.1 Notolepis coatsorum
AGGTATGAGCAGACTAAACACATTTTTCGTTGGTAAATCTATTCCATCATTTCCGACCTACAACTTAATGGTCCTATATTTTGTGTAGACGTACTTGATGTGGTTGGACCTTTCCTCATTCCTGTGAATGCAGTTGCTGGCTGGCTAATGTGCGCTCAGTACTGTATATGTATGTAGTATGTGGGCCGACGTGTATGCTACATGAGGGTAATAATTATTTGTATTTTCAGGTTGTATAGGCCCAATACAGCCTGAAAATACAAATAATTATTACCCTTATGTCATCATCACATACCGCAATATACTGAGCACACATTAGGAACAAACACATAAATCAAATGTAACATTAGCGCCCACCACATCAAGTACGTCTACACAAAAGAGTTGTAGGTCGGAAATTATGGAATAGATTTACCAATGAAAAAGGTGTTTAGCCTGCTCATACCGGTCCCCCTATAGGGGGACCCTGCTTTTCTTTATCATAAATCGATCAATCGAGACCGTATTAGATCCCCAATTATCATATCATGGGGGATCATTGGAAAGCCACACTCATTGGCTACAACCCTGTGCAAAGATTTTCGAGATCGCCAAATGATTGACGGAGCTAGAGCCCCGGGAGTCGGCGGTGGTAATGTGTACTTTTGCGTACTTTGGGGCACGCACATATCGGCATGTAACTCGAGAACCGCTGAACGGATTTTGTCACCTGAAAGGGCAATCGACAGGCTAAAGATAGGGCTTTAATTGTATTGTATTAAGAAAAATGCACACCCGAGCCACTAGAGGTCGGCAAAGTATCGTCCACATATGGGCCCTTGGATGTTAAGAGGTCAATGTTTTTAAATATTTTTTTTGTAGCCAATAGTAAAGACTATCAAAAACAGTAGTCAAAGTGTATATTTTCATTTTTACCGATGTTTTATATGTTTTATCGGAAATACAAATGTATCGGAAAATGCTAATTTTTCGTAAAAACCGCAAGAAATTACTAAATCCAGATTCAACCCTGCCATTGGAAAGAGGAGCATTTTCCCTATCCATAGATGTATGATTTGGCCATAATAAGGTCAAGGTCAAGTTCAAGGTCAAATATGAATTTATAATTAAAATCGATTATCATTAATTACTGTATCTACAAATCCTTCTGTTTAATCATCTTCCTGTGGTTCATTTGCTTAGATTTTTTGTACACATGATCTCAATAAGGTGGTGAATGAGCTCAGTGAGCATTTATCAGAAAATGTATCAATCTTTGATCATCATCATCAAAATCATAATTAATCATAATTAATTTATTCATTACAATTTACTCAGCCTAGTAACAGACACAATATTTCTGACACTGGAAATACATACCCCCAGGTCCCTAGATGTTCCTAGATACCAAGAACATGCAAATTGACCTTGCAGAAGTGGAGCAATCTTCCATTTACTTAGGCATGTAGCTTTAGGCGAAAACGGTCTACAGATTCACAGGTTAAAAGCGTGGGGCAGCACGAATTCATTGGCTCTGCTAATGTATAAGGTGTATGTAGCTTATATTCAAACAGACGGGAACAAACGTGAAGTCAAGTCTCACTCGAGACTTTCTCTACATCAGGGGTCTCAAACTCGCGGCCCGCGGGCCAATTGCTAAAGATTGAGAAGATTGGATCAGTTGTACTTTTTTTTGGAATACTTGAAACCCTTTTTTTGTGGAATATTTGATGCGGCCCAGCCTCACCCAGACTCTACCTCCAGCGGCCCCCAGGTAAATTGAGTTTGAGACCCCTGCTCTACATACTCTAGAAATACCTGGCCAGGGTACTCCTGGGTCCTAGTGTCCCCCAGGTTACACTATATGTTATGTGTGCACATGTATTTTATATGTTAATAAAATTGCATTTATCTATAGTCCTAATTCTGTCACTGTTTGATGTCACAAATTAGACATTTGTTAACTCTTTAACTCAATCAGCGCCAGACCCGAGGATTAGTCGGGTTATCTCGCCAACCGTTCAACGCCAGACCTGAGTATAGTCGGGTTTTAATCGTTATTTCTTTTATTCAATATTTCTATTCATTTCAGGCACACGGACATCGCGGTTAACATGGGGAATCTTCCTAAAATCGCCAAAGTGCAATACCGGCTGCATCCTTCCAGGTGGCAGTATCGAGCACCCTTTGAAACCTTTTATCTTGGCCTGTGTTACGTTCAAATCCCTCCGGGTGCAGTTTTTTTTGTCAGGCGAGTCGAGCGGTTATCCCGATCGCATTGAGAAGCGTCAATTGCCCCCGATGCATCTGTTGTGGTGGATTATGTTGGTGACACGATGGACACGAATACTGGGACTCGCGATCAGACAATTGGAATATTCTTTTCGGGGTACCTCCTAGTGAAGGTAAGGACTATATGACAGCAAGCCTGCTTTGATCCAACCATGATTTCACCTTGATCGCAACGGGTGTGTGTAACGTAACTCCACAACGTATGCCGTTGGTGACGATCAAAGCATCAAAAAAATTACCCCCCACCCTTTCATGCATTCATGATGAAACATAATACCTATTATATACATTTGATTTGGAAATAGTAGCGTGTCCAGGCAAGAAACGCCAACGCTTTTAGTGAAATTCACGTATTGCTGCATATCGTCGTTTTCTGGGATTAGATAGGATCACTCTAAAACTATACTTATATTCACCACGGTATAACACGCAAACGTAGGGATGAAAAAAATTATTCTTTTTCACATATTGAACGATAGATAGTTGATTTGAAATGGGCCATAGTATTGTATCCATAGCTATAATATAGAATATAGATATAGCTCTACAAACACCGCCACTTATTCCTATCTCTTAGAGCGTTGGCGTGGTAGGAACAAACGATGCTCAAGTCTGTGGCGTCCAAAGAGTTAGGCGCCACCCACTTTCCCCATCTGTACCGCTTGGTGCCAGCGTTATTGACCATTTTAGAGATGTTTGCAGACCCATCGTGTGTTCTGTATTATAGCTATGGAGACAATAGTATGGCTCATTTGACAGGCATTGTTCATAGTCCATTACTGACTAATCAGTTCATTTCTACACACTGTAGTTTGTTACACGCTACACGCTAAACATCGCCCCTTTCCAAAATAATCCAGTATTTTTTCATAGATCGCAAGATATGATGCGTTATATGCAATAAGCCCAAATTGTTCTGGTTGATCACCTGAACCCCCAAATACTCCCAAATCAAAGGTATATACCATGTACACATGTGTCTTCACAAAATCGTTCTAACTAGAAACTGCAATCGTGTTTGTCGAGCATGTTTTATGTCTTGTAAAACACGACACTGATCGTTACAAATCGGTAAAATAGACATAGAATATACCTTACCTTAGCCAGAAGGTATTCCAAAAAGAATAATTCCCAGTGATCGCATTGCCATCGTGATTACTCGTGTATATGTCTATACTCGTGTACAGGGGAAATAGGCTTCAGGCAAACCCGTCTCCGAGGAGGAGAGACCCTTGCAATTTTTTTAGAAGAGAATGGTGTATCCACACCAAGCTATTCCAGTTCAGAAGGTAGGCGATACTGCCACCTGGTGAGATTCGATCGTCATTGCAATTCCAACGTAGGCAGATGAGCCAGGGAGACCTAGAGGGCTCCGGCTGACCGTATAGAATGGGGATCAAAGGAAAAAGATCAAAGGATCTAAAAACGAGATATTACGTTTTTGGCCGCCAATAAGTAAGGGATAATGTATGGCTACGAGGTCATTGTCGCAAAATAATTGACCGACACGGAGTTTAAAATACAGAGGCGCCGCGCCGAGGTGTTTTAAACGTAGTGAAGGTCAATTATTTTGCGACAATGACCGAGTAGGCTATACATTATCCCGCTTATTACATGGCTAACTTACTAACAATATACCTAATTCATTTTACATCGACTCGCAACACTGGTTAACTTCTGGCTGCGTTCTGGCTCCGCTCGTCGCTCCGCCCCCTGTCATCGCCGGCAGCAGAACACTGAGTGTCTAATTGCACTGAAACAGTGTGTGTCAGTGGGCTTGATTGCGAACAGCTGCGCACTGCGGTCATTATTGAAAAAACAGCGGTCATTATTGAAAAATAATGACCGCTGTCGGGGGGCTATTGACCAATCACAAGCAAGCATTTCGGCGAATGTGAAAACGCCATGTAATAATAATGAATAGTATTCACTTTAGATTAGGGCACACAATAACATCTGCAAATGATTTATAGATATTTTAAGAATGTTTTACAAATCATTTGTTGAACATGAACAAATAAATGGAGGTATAGTAGTTTTTTCATGTCCATTTTTCCAGCATCTACAAATGTGTTACTACACATTAGATAACATTATGTAATGATGAACAAATCAAGTACAATCAATGCTGATAATGAGTTATAAATAATGTAAAACTAATTTTTAAATATTATACAAATATAGTTATAAATGATTTAATAATAATTTACGAATGTATATAAATGATTAGTTCATGATTAGTTCATTATCTACAAATACCTTATAAATGTCTTATAACTGAGTGTTATTATAGAGTGTTACCCATTATTATTATTATCAACTTCATCATTATCATTATTATTATTATAATACCATAATGTTGTATGTCTCTGATCGAGAGGAGAAGATAAGGAGAGAGAAGAGAAGAGGAGGAGAGGAGGAAGAGAAGAAGAGGAGAGGAGGAGAGGAGGAAAGGAGAGAAGATGAGAAGAGGAGGAGAGGAGAAGAGGAGAGGAGAGAAGAGGAGAAGAAGAGGAGAAGAAGTGGAGAGGAGGAGAGGAGGAGAAGAGATGAGAGAAGAGGAGAAGAGGAGAGAGGAGAGGAGGAGAGGAGGAGAGGAGGAGAGGAGAGAGGAGAGGAGAAGAGGAGGAGAGAAGAGAGGAGAGAGGAGGGGCCTCTGACCATGTAGTAAATTCTCTGCTCTCTGTTGACTGTTTTTGTCATCTCCATGGTCACGTTTTCCTTACAGGTAATATTCTGACCTTGAAATGTGTTTTTCTTATTACGAGTGTTTCCAGGCTGGTCTCTCTCTGTCAGCTGGTGGTCATGGTGACGGGGAGAGAGACCGCCTCTCTCTGTCAGCTGGTGGTCATGGTGACGGGGAGAGAGACCGTCTCTCTCTGTCAGCTGGGGGTCATGGTGAACATTGATCAAATATAATTACAGTTATACTATAATATAATAAAACAATACATTTGTAATTTGTATAATACAATGACATTTTGTAATTTACTTGTATAATACAGTTATAATATAACAATATCATTTATAATATAGTATAAATATCCTTCCAGAGTGTTCTTTGTATTCTGGCTGAAATCACACACTGACATTTCTCTCTATTAATCAGTCATCTAGTTTCTCTCTATTGATCAGTCATCTAGTTTCTCTCTATTGATCATCTAGTTCCTCTCTATTGATCAGTCATCTAGTTTATCTCTATTGATCAGTCATCTAGTTTCTCTCTATTGATCAGTCATCTAGTTTATCTCTATTGATCAGTCATCTAGTTTCTCTCTATTGATCAGTCATCTAGTTATATTATCATACTGGCCAATCGCGTCTCGCTCTTCGCCATAATGATATATCTCTTATCTCCTAGCACCTACTGTGCTCACGAACAAACAATTGCACTCACATGCACGTGACCAGGCCACGCCCCCGCGTTCTACTATATGACGCCGGACATGGTCACACTCTACCTTCCTCTTTTTTTGTTTCCAACATGGACGCTGCAGTGCACTCCATGAACTAGTTGTTATGAAATGCAGAGAGAAATTACACAATGTTGGGGTTTCGCCGGAGATTCACCAGCCCCTGGAATCTTCTCGGCACATCCTAACAGCGCATCGGGCCTGGCCTGGGGTTTCCTTGTCTCGTGACAGCGGATCGAGGGACGTCGCGCGGCGGCTAGCTGTCGGGCTAGGTCGCGCACAGGTAGGGCCTGCGCTGCCAGGCATCAATGCTAGCGTTTGTGATACTGCTCGTTGTCCCGTGAGACAACCGAGTTGTGTATTGGCGCAAGGGGCAGGATATCTGGGTAAACGTTGTCATCATGACTCTGAGTTGGATGTTTTCCCAGCTATCCTGGAGCGCGCGGCTAATGCTAATTCTACGATGCTGAGTCACTGTTCCTTTGTTCCCCGCCGTGGGCTGTCACCTCTCTTCCCTCCTGTTAACCGGTTCATTGCTGAAGGTCAATCGGTATCTAATGTGGGGGGTTTTGCTGAGGCTTATTTACCCCTTTTATGGGTGAATGGGCTGACAACAGGGCGCAAGGCAGGTGTGCCCTGGCTTGAGAGCCAGGTAGCATCGATCCTTTGCCCTGGCATGGTTGAACAGTGTCCCACCCGGAAGCCGACGCCTGAGGGCGAGTCGGCCCGGCAGGTGGCGGTATGGGCTGATGATGTTTATACCGCCACAGGATGGAATTTAGCAGCGACCAGTGTCATTGCTCAGTTGACTGTTTTTCTGTCCACATTGTCGGGTAGTGGGGCTGTAGGGCCAGCCGACGCCGAAAACATAGCGCATGTTTTTGGGGTTATAGAACTTTTAACTCAGTCGCAGGCTATAACCGCAGGGAGGATCAGGATGCTATCAACTCTTATTCACAGGCATCTCTGGTTTCTCCTCCTTAGGGCTCCCCTTTCAGCAGAGGGACTCTTTGGTCTTTCCGCGGAAACGCGGGAGGTATTTGACCTGGGCCCCACACCGCCTCGCACCACGCAGCCACAAGGTCGGCCTCATCAACGATTGTGGCGAGGCCCTCAACCAGCGGCCATGTTTTCCCCGCCTGAGGTACCCTGGACACAACGAAAACAGGTGATTGCAAGGCCGACAGCCTTGGCGGCCGAGGGATCGGCTACATTAGATGAGCATGCCTTAAAAAAACGTTGCCGTCTAGCTGTGTCTAGATCGCTCTCCGGTCACTCCCCCCCCCCCCCCCCAACACCAGCGGGATAAGGGCTCTGATTTGTTTCCTTTGGTTGCGGGCCGCGTGCTTTCAATGAAGCGCAAGCGGCCCCACATTTCGCTTCTCATGGGGACAGGGGCTGACACCCAGTTGATGGCTAGGCCTGGGTCTGTCCGTGAGAATGTTGTGCTGTCAAGCGGCTCCCACGCCACACGTTCTGCGTCTGTGTTTGGTGAGCCTGGTGTTATGTCTGTCAACAACAAAGGTTGTCAGCGGGGGAGCTCGAGGCCTCTTGGGGCACAGTGCGGGTTCCCCCAACCCGCCTTCGCCAGGTATCACGTTAGTGCCTCCCACGGCCGGATGACCGGCAGTGGTCAGGCAGTCGCGCGTGATTTGGGTGGTAGTAATATCACTGCAGGGCTACGGTGTGTTGGAACCCACCCTATCGGGCAGTGTGGGGTCCTCGCACCTCTCATGTCCAGCTGTAGAACAGTTCCTCAGCGATCCATGCTGGGGAGGTGTTCAGTGGGGGAGCTTTTGTCACCCAGTGTGACGTCAGCTTCCCCCGTATCAAACCGGCCCTTTCTGTCTGGGTCCCCCCTTGGGTGCGATTGCCTCGTTAGTAGTGTCAGGGTCCGATGTCCCGACTCCACGAGACACCCTGCTCGCGCGGTTGGCGGGTCCAGGGTTGGCAACGCACAGCGGGTGGGACCGGGCCGCCTATCTACGGTTCCTGGTGGACCAGCGCCAAGTGGCGGCGGGTGCGCTTTGGGATTATCATCACATATGGCTACAGCAGTGCCATATGTCGAGGTGGATGGAGAGAACGCTGAGGCGGGGGCTTGTGTTGCAGTTTGCGCTACCCCACCCTCCGTTTTCAGGTTTGGTGCAGACCTTGTTGTCAGGGTCAGCAGCAGTGACAGCTCTGGCCAACGAGATCCAATCTCTGTTAGCGAAGCAAGCCATCGTCGTGGTCCCAAGGGAGGACGCGATGTGTGGCGTTTACTCCCGGTATTTTCTGGTGCCCAAGAAGTCGGGAGGTGTCAGACCTATTCTGGATCTGTCTGCGTTCAATCGGCTGATTGTGACGAGGCGGTTCAGGATGTTGACCGTCAAACACCTGATAAGCTCCGTCAGAGTGGGAGACTGATTCACCTCCATAGACCTGAAGGATGCGTACTTTCACATCCCGATCTTCCCTCCTCACAGGAAATTCCTTCGCTTCCTCTTTCAGGGTGTAGCGTACGAATACCAGAGGCTGCCGTTCGGCTATTCTCTGGCCCCCCGCACATTCACCAAGTGCGTAGAGACCGCGCTGGAGCCTCTACGTCATCAGGGGATACGAGTTATTTTCTGTCTCGACGACATTCTGCTCCTCAGCCGGTTGGAGGAGGTCGCCAGGTCTCATACCAGGCTGGTGGTGGAATTCCTCACCAGTCTGGGTTTTGCTGTGAACTGGGAGAAGAGTACTCCTCTTCCCAGTCAACAGGTGGAGTACTTGGGCTTGGTTCTAAGCTCAAGGCCCATGAGGGCAACCCTCTCGGAGTGGCGGCGAGTGGCTATTCTCGGTGCACTCAGGGGGCTCCGTCCTGGCAGGACGGTTACGGCGCTGTCCGTGATGCGCCTACTCGGTATGATGGCATCTGCTCACTCTGTGGTCCCTCTTGGCCTCCTCTTCATGAGGAGGATACAGAGGTGGTTTTCCAGTATGAAAATAGACCTGGTGAGAGGCAAGTGGAAACGACTGAAGGTTCCCATGTCAATACTGGGGGATCTCAACCACTGGGGGAGGACTGGTACCCTCACCAGCGGGATCTCCATGGGCAGCAGGCTATCACACGTCACGGTCTTCACCGACGCCTCCCTCACGGGATGGGGGGGGACGTGTCAGACCAACGCAGTAGGGGGCAGCTGGACGTGCCATGCTACCCGGTCTGCACTGCATATCAATGTGTTGGAATTGAAGGCGGTCCTTCTGGTCCTCAAGCGGCTTGGCCACCTGGTGCCGATGACACTCAGGTCTATCTCCCCATGAAACCTAACAATGAATCCAATCTTGACAGTCTCCGATCCTGTCTAGACAACATCAAATTCTGGATGGCACACAATTTCCTACATGTTCCACTCGACGGGGTCGGTACCGACCCTTTTTGACATTATTATCATATAGGCATATTTTTATGAGTGATGAAAATAATTTGTGATTTTAAAATCAACCGTTTTCAAGTATTAACATCACTACTATGTCACAAATGCATGTAGAATGTAAAACGTTAGGTTGGCAATAGTTTAGCAATAGGTTAAAAGTGTACTTATATCATTTTAAGTTTTCTATTTGCGATCGTCTATTCTGACCCGGAACCGGAAATGGAAATGTTGAACCATCGGAATTGTAGTTTTCTTGCGGCCATTTTGTAGAGGAGATCGCTAGCTATCTGCCAGCGTTGAGATTTCCCCGATCTACACTTCCTGTCACATACTATGGTGGTTCAAAGTTCAGCGTTCTGAATGAATCATATCAATAATTGTTATGATTTGCGATAATAAGCTACAAAAGGTAACGTTTTTGACAAATATTGAAACGCAGTAAGTTTCTCCACACTATTGTTACCATGTAGGAAGAATTAGATCTGAAATTAGTTTCAAAATGGTTACACTGTGGGGGAAATAAAATAGTACAGTCGATTACAGTAAATATCAGTATCTGTTATTATGCACGCCTGGTGATACTATATCCAAATTGAACTCGGCCATTTGAAAGATACTATATGTATATATATATAAATGTGCGAATTGGCTATAATAAGGTAATGTATAAGCATATATTCTATATTCTATAATAATATTTCAAATTGCATTGGTCCGGATGGGAGAATTCAGTACTGTATATACAGAACATTCAGTTTGATCATCTTCCCTTTATTAATTTCCTTAGATCTTTTGTACACATGATCTCAAGAGGGTACTGAATGAGCTCAGTGGCAGTTTTTTAAGTTTGGTCATTATTATCATGGTTTTATTCACTGTCAAAGATGAAAAGAAAAATCATAATTCATATTCTCCTTTGTTTCATCACAATTTAAGCAAGCCTAGTAATAGACACAATATTTCTGACACTGAGAATACATTCATTGAGGTCCATAGATGTTCCTAGATACCAAGAATATGCAAATAGCCCTTGTAGAAGTGGAGCAATATTCCATTTACCTAGGTATACATTTTATGCAGATTTTCACCTGGGGTGGAACAGGTTAGTCAAAATGTGAAATCCTCCTTTTCGGCCCCCCAAACCAAATCAGTGTCACCGCCAGCAGCCTGGGTAACCTGTCTGCTCTAATCCAGCCCTTTGTAAAAAAAAATAACCTGGGCGTGCTCTTTGACCCCGAGTTTACTTTCAATAGGCAGGTAAACTCGGTGGTGAAGGGGTGTTTCTTCCAGCTCCGGTTCATAGCTAGGATCTTAGGTTCTGTCTCTGATGTTCTGTCTCTGAGGTTCTGTCTCTGGGTTGTTTATGTGGTTCTGTCTCTGAGGTTCTGTCTCTGAGGTTCTGTCTCTGAGGTTCTGTCTCTTAGGTTCTGTCTCTGAGGTTCTGTCTCTGAGGTTCTGTCTCTTAGAGCGAGAGAAATATATATATATATATATATATATATATATATATATATATATATATATATATAGAGAGAGAGAGAGAGAGAGAGAGAGAGAGAGAGAGAGAGAGAGAGAGAGAGAGATACTATACAAATAGTATATTTAAATAATATTATTATTATTCATTTAGAACAACATATATATATATACACAGTCACACACATATCTTTAAATAAATGTTGTTTATTTAAAAAAATATGTTTTAAAAATTAACTAAAAAGGTACACATCTATATATTTAAATACAAAATAAATAAAGGTATTGTATTTTACAAAATAACAAGTATAAAACAAGGGTAAACAAACCACTCTAGCAGCAATGAACTATTCTGCTGATAAAAAAATTGTAAAATACACATCTATATATTTAAAAAAAAAAAAAAAAAAAATTACAACTGATTAAACAAACAAACAATCTAGTAGCAATGAACTACTCTGCTGCTGATTGAGTATTCTAGCAGTTCTTTTTCAGAAAGATTAACACGTTCACTCTCTCTGGTAAGAGCCAAGCCCGCTCCACACTCACTGTGTCCCCCGCTTTGGAGAAGACCCGCTCTGTGGTGTGTTTTGGTCTTACATAACAGCCTAATTTGTGGCTTGTTTACCGACGCCACATCCGCTACTCTTCTGGCCTGACTGTGCCGTAGCCTAGGGAGCTAACGTTATGTCCGACGATTAGCTAACGTTAGCTTAATAACGTTAAATGGGTTGCAAAGATGTGGAACTATGGAAGGAGTAAGCCGACCGCTAAAAAGAAAACCCACCGCGGCAGCGCGAGCACATAACAAACGAAAGTTCCAAGAGGAGTGGAAGTTTGGAGATAGTGGTGTGGCTAGGCTAACAGCCATGTCAGAGCAGAGGTGGAAACTGAGCTACACAACAACCTGCCCACTGTACCAAGATATCAGAGACATAAACTCCCCATGAATTGCAAACACCCAAAGAGAGTTTGAAAACATGTATTGTGCATGTGTAGTTGACATTAACACTTTAAGGACCAGCCACGTATATATACGTGTTTCGGTGCCATGCGTTGTGGACCAGAGGTACGTATATAGCCGTGGCAAGTTGTTATTGTTTTATTCCATATTAATAACCGGATCAAGATCCCCGATCGACTCTGCAGATCTACCCGCCTCTGTGGAATCGGCAACATGCAATACCGGCCAGATCCTCTTAGGGGCGCCATCGCTCCACTGCAGTATCATTGTGGGCGAATGGATTTTTTTTTTACCCTCCAACGGAGTATCATATTACTCTGATCACAAACCAACAGCATGCAAGTGTATCACGTTTCGAAGCGGAGATTTCACCATGGAATAAGGGGATTTATCATCAACCAATGGACACATCGATCTACCAGATGCCGATCGATAACGGGGAAATGCTGCCGGGGATCACACGGGCTGACGGTAAGACATTTATCACCTAATTTATAGCCGGATCGGAGCTTGTTGTGCAACGCAAGCAATCGATCTGTGAATGTGGCTACTTACACTGACACTGTATTAGTAATCAATAATACTAATCGACGTCACCCGCCGCCCCCCTTTCATCCATAGATGCTCTGGGATAGTCCGGATCATAAGCAGTTTATGTTATTTCATTAGCATATATACAACGGAAATGCCGTTGAATATAACGTTAGTAGCCTTTAGCTCTATAACTAGCTTTCCAGAAAATAGATGATACGAAATCTGCGATAAAGCTTATATTCACGGCGCTATAAAATGACAACCTACCGATGGATTTTTTTTCTTTAAGCCATTCTGAAGGGATGGTTTATGCACTCAATTGACAATGAGAATGGACAGATAGCAACACTATAAAGTATAGATATAGCTGTTAGAAAACCCACATGTTTGTTTACATTCCCCGGTCCTCTAGCCACTAATTAGACTAAGCCCATTGGTCGTCAAAGTGTTAACGTGTGGTTTCGTTTTGCGGTAAAGAAAACGTGATGGTATCACAGTGGCTAAAAAGCTGATAGCGTCACGATGGTTTCAACCGGAAAAAATGTGCCGTAAGGTCTGGATTCTTACATATCTCGATGTGATTTATCAAGAAATATCAACAGCTAGAATTTTGGGTCTCAATGAATCCAAAATGGCAATGTGGTTAGAAGTGGTGGAGAGAATAAAAGCCAGCATATAATGGTAGTGTCTGGTTAGTAACAAATTATAATGGTTGGATTATCCAATGGGGGGTCCGGGAGAGGGGGGTACGAGCTGGAGCATATGTGTATTTGTATATCCTATTGTGTGTTGTCATGTTTGTTTATGTGTTTGTTTAAAAAATAATAATAAAATAAAATACAAAAAAAGAAAACGTGATGTCATTTTTTTATTATACTTATAATATTC
The DNA here is from genome assembly GCF_963971535.1 of Notolepis coatsorum. Taxonomy (NCBI): domain Eukaryota; kingdom Metazoa; phylum Chordata; class Actinopteri; order Aulopiformes; family Paralepididae; genus Notolepis; species Notolepis coatsorum. The sequence goes on from NC_140167.1 coordinate 79,307,939, forward strand.
ATAGCACCCATTTCCCTGTATGGCTGCGAGGTCTGGGGGCCACTTGCAAACCAAGACTTCACAAAATGGGACAAACACCAAATTGAGAAATTTTGCAAATCCATTCTCTGCACCCAACGGGAAAAAACAAATAATCCATGCAGAGCAGAACTAGGAAGATACCCACTAATTATCAAAATCCAAAAAAGAGGATTTAAATTCTATAATCACCTAAAAGAAAGTGACCGAGACACACTCCATAACAAAGCCCTCACCTACAGAGAGACCCTAGAGAGATGCCCGCTCAGCCAGTTGGTCCTGGGACTCTGCTCACAAACACAAGCAGAGCCACCAGACAGAAACCACACTGGACTAAACCAAATTATAAGAAGACAAAAAGAAAACTATCTGACACATTGGAAAGAATCAACCCAAAACCAGAGCAAATTGGAATGCTATTTGGCCCTAAACAGAGAGTACACAGTGGCAGAATATCTGAGCACTGTGACTGATCCAAAACTAAGGAGATCCTTGACTAGGTACAGACTCAGCGAGCTGCAGCCTAGCCATCGGGAAATGTCTTCTGATTTATCTGTTTGACTGTTTTGCTTTGTTTTGTTGGTTTTAACACTGGCGTTGGCAAATCTAAACGTATGTTTCCCACGTCAATAAAGCCCATTTGAATAGCATTGAATTGAATTGAATTGAGAGAGAGAGAGAGAGAGAGAGAGAGAGAGAGAGAGAGAGAGAGAGAGAGAGAGAGAGAGAGAGAGAGAGAGAGAGAGAGAGAGAGAGACAGAGAGAGACAGAGAGAGACAGAGAGACAGCTACAGTGCATTCAACAGTGTGTCTGGCTAAAATGTTTTGCTGCTATAATGTTGCTGAAAGTGTGTGTTTATGTGTGTATGCAGGTGTGTTTATGTGTGTATTTGTGTGTATTCAGGTGTGTTTATGTGTGTGTATTCATTCATCTCTCAATGTATTTTTCATCCACAAACAAATTGAGATGAAAACATTCAAATGTTCAAAAAGCTTCTCCTCACATCATCTAATAACAGAATATTTCTCTCTGCGTGTTTTAAGCGAACAATCATGTGTAATTTGAGGAGGCTGTTATATCTGCTGTTAGAGCCCATTATCACACCAGCCCCAGCAGGACACGGACACACACACACACACACACACACACACACACACACACACACACACACACACACACACACACACACACACACACACACACACACACTCAGACACACACACACACACACACACAGACACAAACACACATATATATATTCACCGCTTGGTATAGTCTGTGTTGTTGTCCGCGGCGTGGGAGATCCGGGTTCGAAACTCCCTCGGGGCATCAAAGTTTGAGGTGACGATGTCACAACCGTTACACAATATACATGGACACACACATATACACACATATACTTGGACACACACACATATACATGGACACACACACACATATATACATGGACACACACATACACATACATGGACACACACACACATATACATGGACACAAACATACATATACATGGACATACACATACATATACATGGACACAAACACACACATATACATGGACACACACACACACATACATACACACACACATAATAATAATAATAATAATAATAATAATAATAATAATAATAATAATAATAATAATAATAATAATAATAATAATAATAATAATAATAATAATAATAATAATAATAATAATAATAATAATAATAATAATAATAATAATAATAATAATAATAATAATAATAATAATAATAATAATAATAATAATAATAATAATAATAATAATAATAATAATAATAATAATAATAATAATAATAATAATATAATAATAATAATAATAATAATAATAATAATAATAATAATAATAATAATAATAATAATAATAATAATAATAATAATAATAATAATAATAATAATAATAATAATAATAATAATAATAATAATAATAATAATAATAATAATAATAATAATAATAATAATAATAATAATAATAATAATAATAATAACTTTATTTATATAGCACCTTTCATACATGGAAAGCGCTTCACAGCAAATAGCACAAAATTAACCTAGGCATAAAATCACCATACAGTCGACAGAATAAAAGCAATGTATAAAGAGCAGACATAAGAATAGGTATTGTGACAGATCTCCTCCCCCCACCTTTGGATATGTAAAGGATGGGAGATACGTCCGTCACGGAAGGAGTAGAATCAATTAGGTAAATGATTAGTACTGATAAAACACACCTGCACATCATTAGTCCAGCCACATCTCACGTGCACACACCCAGTCCCACACACTACATTAACACTAGGTTAGAGAGCAGTAAGTTGAGCGGAGTAGGAGTTGGAGTTGTGTTATTGAGAGAGAGAGAGATCGAGTATTCAGAGTTGTGAGGTGAGAGGTAGTGAGAGGTGAGGAGAAAGCGAGTAGGTGTTCTTTGTGTACTGGACCCTGGACTTGCTGAGATTCCCCCTTGTGTACTGACCCTGGACCGGACAACTACCCTGAGTATTGAACAATCCCTTTTTCTGTCAGCAAGCCTTTTTTTTTTTTTTTTTTCTCCTTTTTCCTCCGTTTTTCTCCATCCCAATGTTAGTCGTTATGCCAATTCCCAATCCCCTTCCTGGTCGCTGCGCACCTACCCCCTACAGTCGGTCTGGGAGAGTGGAGGCTATCACATGCTTCCTCCGACACATGTGTAGCCAATCAACCGCTTCTTTTCACCTGGCAGCGCGGACTCTCACTGAGAGAGTGTAACGTGTGGAAGGATCACACTACCCCCCTTAGATCCTTTCCTCGCTGAGCAGGCGCCCCGACCGAACTGTAGGAGTCGCTGTTTACAACGACCAGGACCCACCCACCAGCTTTCCCACCCTCTAACACTGCCAATTGTGTTAGTACGACGGCTGGCCAAGCCGGAAGCAACGCAGAGAGCTGGGCTCGATACCAGTATCTCCTGCGTTGGTGGCAAGCGCCACCCGGCCGCCCGCCTGTTTTGTGTTTTTGATCATCGGACTGTCTATGACCATTCTCTTGCTTATCAAACTGAATTTTTGCCTTAATTCAATAAATATTCTTATTGATTGATATTGCTCTTGTGTGGACCTTTTGAATTTGTTTGTATTTGAACAGTGGCGAGTCTGGTCCCCACCAGATTCGTCACAGTATAAAAGACAATAAAAGTAGTGCAATGTAGAAGATGCAGACATAAGAATAGGCATAAAATAAGTAGAGTGTTGCTCGAAGGCATGTGAACAGCCAATCCCCCAAACACCCCAAACACCCCACACATCAATCCCCACCACATCCCAATCCAAGACACGCCCCCTGATAAAGCATGTCATGACCGAAGGAAAACACAAACAACCCACGTGCCACTCACGCACCGCCATGCACGGCGATGGGAGTGCCATTATATTCAGTACACACATATACATGGACACACACACACATTCACACATATACATGGACACACACACATACACACACATATACACACATGTACATGGACACACACATACACACATACACACAAACATATACATGGACATACATAGACACATATACATGGACACACATACATGGACAGAAACACATACACACACATCGATACACACAGACACATACACACATATATACATACACATACACACACTCGTGAAACCAAAACTCGTGAAATCAACAAAGGATATAATTAAAGTAGGTGTGAATTCTACTCTGAGCAAAACTACAAGCCTCCTATCCAGTGGCGGCTGGTGAATTCTTCTCCAGGGGGGGCGCTATACCAAACATTTTGCAAACATGTACCGAGGCACACATTGGCGAAACTACACACTGAGTAGCCTACTGTGCACGTCAGAGCTTCGGCGAAACCACAAGGTACGAATATTTAAGTAGGTCGAGTACAACTATCACCATTGCCATCAATCAATATATGATCGCAGCCACATCTCTCTCTCTCTCTCTCTCTCTCTCTCTCTCTCTCTCTCTCTCTCTCTCTCTCTCTCTCTCTCTCTCTCTCTCTCTCTCTCTCTCTCTCTCTCTCTCTCTCTCTCTCTCTCCCGTATTCAGATCCATCCAATAATAATCACAGATGTATATCTTGTCATTTTAAACAAGTTACCATTATATTGTCCCGGGTGATTATGCCCCCCCCGCAGCGAAATTAATTAGTATCCCCCTCTATCTCTCTCTTTCTCTCTCTCTCTCTCTCTCACACAGACACACACAGCATGACGTGGAATCCCAGCTATCGTTACAAGACGTACTTACCATCACAAGAGTTGAATGGGGCAAGATATTCAGCTGTCCAGTCCACAACAAGCCATAATCCACTTTTTTTAAATCCACTCAAAAAGAAACTCCAGTAAAGTTACAGTCCATACCGTTAGCTGGTAGCTAACGATAGCTGGTAGCTGCATCCAGCTAGCCATGTAGCTTCTTGTTAGCCACCACAAGTAGGTAACGACAGAGTATATCCTTCTTCTGTCTGTTGAGTGTTTCTGAACTGAGGAGATATCATGCTGATGAGGTAGAAACTCTTTCACTCCAGTGTTCATCTCTCAAAAGGTATTGTTTTGAGGGATTTACCTGCATTCGAGGTTGTAATGTTGTAAAGCTAAGCTAACTATATAAATCGAAAATGAAAATACTCCTTGAAACCGAAACCATGTCAACAGAGTGTGGAGGCGTGAGCACAGAGTGCGTGACTGCTTGCTTGGAGCGCCCGAAAACCGCGACCCCCCCAGCCCCCTCAAGCCCCCCCCCCCTAGATCATATTTATGACCATTGATAAGCTAAAATGTATTTACTAGATTCATTACGATTGGCCGCTTGCGCGCAGTGACGCCTACTCACTGCGTTTTGTCTAGCGCCCCGGATTCGGAGGTAGTTTCTATAGACTGACGTCAATCACAAACGAGGGGGAGGAGATTAGAATAGCATGCAAAAAACAATGATTTATACTATATTTATTGCTATATTAACGTTATTGTGCATTTTAATAGTAATTATTATTCATTTTAAACATGTTTAGTTTATTTTTAGGGCTTCAAGCCTTCAAAATATCTAAAATTAAAAAACACAAGTTCTTCTTCTCTATACTCTCTCATTGCTCTCAACCAGGGGGGGCGGCGCCCCAGCACCCCTAGTGTCGAGCCGCCACTCCTATCATATTTCCTGCTCTCATATATCCCCTCTCCTTTCCTCTCTCCCCTCTCCTCTCTCCCATCTCCTCTCTCCCCTCTCCTCTCTCATCTCTCCACTCTCCTCTCTCATCTCCTATCTCTTCCTCTCCTCTTTTCTCATTTAATCTCTACTCCATTCATTTCCCCTCTCATCTCATCTCTCCTCTCCTCTCCTCTCTTCTCTTCTCTTTTCTCCTCTCCTCTCCTCGTATCTCCTCTTCTCCTCTCCCCTCCTCTTCTCCTATCATCTCCTCTTTCCTCCTCTCATCTCCCCTCTTCTCCTGTCCTCTTCTCTTCTCTCCTCTTCTATCTCATCTCCTATATTCTCTCTCTACACTTCTCTCTTCCCTCCTCTCCTCTCATCTCCTCTCCTCTCCTGTCTTCTTTCTTCTCTCTTCTCTTCTCTTTTCTTCTCTCTCCTGTCCTCCCCTCTCCTATTCTCTCTTCTCCCCTCTCCCTTCTCTTTTCTCTTTTCTCTTCTCCGTTCTCTCCTCTCGTCTCCTCTATCCTCTTCTCTCCTCTCTCCTCTCCTCTCCAATTATCTCTTCTATCTTATCTCCTCTTCTCTCATATTCTCTCTGCTCTTCTCTCTTCTCTTCTATTCTCTTATCTTCTCTCCTCTCTCCTCTTCTCTCTGCTTTTCTCTTCTATTATCTTATTTCTTTCTCCTCTTCTCTCCTCTCCACTCCGCTCCTCTTCTCTTCTATCTCCTCTTCTCTCTCCTCTTCTCTCCTCTCCTCTCCTTTTATCTTCTCTTCTCTCTCATCTTCTCTCTCCTATCCTCTCCTCTTCTCTTCTCTCTCCTCTCCTCTTCCCATTCTTCTCTCTTATTTATTCTCGCCTCTTCTCTCTTCTCTCTTCTCTCTCCTCTTCTCTCTCCTCTCCTCTTCTCTCTTATTTCTTCTCTCTTCTCACCTCTTCTCTCGTCTCGCTCCTCTTCTCTCTCCTATCCTCCTCTCCTGTCAGATAAATAATATGATTTCTGCCACAGCATCGTTATTGATGTTGATTAATTAATTAAATAAATAAATAAATACAAACCTGTGTTAATTCCCTATGAAGCAGTGCATGATGGGACAAATGAGGGCAGGATAATACGAGTGTCAGGATAATAGAGTGATTAATCACATTAGAGACACACACGCACACACAGGTTATAATCCGTCATAACTGTCATATATACTGCATGCTGAAGACACTGACTGAGGTGGAGGGAGTTGAGGTCCATGGATCCACTCAGAGGAAAGAGGACAATCCTTCTGGCAGAAACAGTGTGGATTAATGGTTTAACGTCTATATTTGTACAGAACCATCAGAATAATGTGGGGAACCGACAGCTTGTCTTTTTCCACAAATAACTTTTATTCAAATGGTTTGTCTTCACAGGCCACTCACAAACATGTCATTTCGTTTTTAATAAACAAAATTATCTTCATAATGTGGATGATTTCAAAAATAAATTATATAATTAACAGAAAAGAAAGTTTTTATTAAATGACTGAAGAGTGTTGGAATCCAGATCCAGATCACACAGAACTAACTAACTAACTATAAACGCTGTTGGGTTTTAATCCAGAACCAGATCACACAGAACAAACAAACTAACTAAACCCGGCTGGGTTTTAATCCAGAACTAGATCACACAGAACTAACTAACTAACTAACTAACTAACTAACTAACTAACTAACTAACTAACTAACTAACTAACTAACTAACTAAACCCTGCTGGGTTTTATATTTCGGGAACAATTTTAATAAATAAAAAGTCAAATGTTTCTCATGTCTGATTTCACTCAAAACTGTCTTTTGGATATTTTTGTATTAACCAAACATTTGTTTATTAATAATAATAATAGAAAATAAAATAAAACTGAATATAACAGAACAGAGCTGAGCATATAATAACAACATATAATTAAACCATTATAAATTAACATGATAGAACATAATAGAACACATTCACATTATAAATTAACATGATAGAACAGAATAGAACACATTATAAATTAACATGATAGAACATAATAGAACACATTATAAATTAATATGATAGAACAGAATAGAACACATTATAAATGAACATGATAGAACAGAATAGAACACATTATAAATGAACATGCTAGAACAGAATAGAACACATTATAAATGAATATGATAGAACAGAATAGAACACATTATAAATTAACATGATAGAACAGAATAGAACACATTATAAATTAACATGATAGAACAGAATAGAACACATTATAAATTACCATGATATAACAGAATATATAACACATTATAAATTACCATGATATAACAGAATATAACACATTATAAATTAACATGATATAACAGAATATAACACATTATAAATTAACATGATAGAACAGAATAGAACACATTATAAATGAACATGATAGAACAGAATAGAACACATTATAAATGAACATGCTAGAACAGAATAGAACACATTATAAATGAATATGATAGAACAGAATAGAACACATTATAAATTAACATGATAGAACAGAATAGAACACATTATAAATTAACATGATATAACAGAATAGAACACATTATAAATTAACATGATAGAACACAATAGAACACATTATAAATTAACATGATAGAACAGAATATAACACATTATAAATTAATATGACAGAACAGAATAGAACACATTATAAATTAACATGATATCATAGAACAGAATAGAACACATTATAAATTAACATGATAGAACAGAATAGAACACATTATAAATTACCATGATATAACAGAATATATAACACATTAAAAATTACCATGATATAACAGAATATAACACATTATAAATTAACATGATATAACAGAATATAACACATTATAAATTAACATGATAGAACAGAATAGAACACATTATAAATGACCATGATATAACAGAATAGAACACATTATAAATTACCATGATATAACAGAATAGAACACATTATAAATTAACATGATAGAACAGAATAGAACACATTATAAATGAACATGATATCATAGAACAGAATAGAACACATTATAAATTAACATGATAGAAGAACAGAATAGAACATATTATAAATGAACATGATAGAACAGAATAGAACACATTAGAAATGAACAGAACAGCAATGGATGTAATGTTCCATATTGCAGTCATTGAGTGAAGACTAGTGCTACGATGCCACCTATTGGAGCCCCAGCTCCCTTCAACACACACACGCACACACACACACACACACACACACACACACACACACACACACACACACACACACACACACACACACACACACACACACACACACACACACACACACACACACACACACACACACACACACACACACACACACACACACACACACACACACACACACACACACACTGCACACAGATTAATTAGTTGGAGGCTGACTGATATAAGATCCTATACCTGGAGCCATGATGAAGGTTTAATGTTCATCTTCAGAGGCTGCATGGCTGATAGGGTGCTGAATTCTCTGATCGTTGAATAGAAATGATCGATAGACAGAAAACACACCACAGAGAGCAGACACACCACAGACAGCAGACACACCACAGAGAGCAGACACACCACAGACAGCAGACACACCACAGACAGAAGACACACCACAGACAGCATGACACACCACAGACAGCACACACCACAGACAGCAGACACACCACAGACAGCAGACACACCACAGACAGCAGACACACCACAGACAGCAGACACACCACAGACAGCAGACACACCACAGACAGCAGACACACCACAGACAGCATGACACACCACAGACAGCATGACACACCACAGACAGCAGACACACCACAGACAGCAGACACACCACAGACAGCATGACACACCACAGACAGCCAATGTCTCCTGAAGACAACCGGTCCTTTTCAAATAGAGAAAATATAAATAAAACTAAATGTCCACACATGTACACATCTCGATGGCACTGTAATTAGTTTAATTACTCAGTGTATTATCGAGTATAAATAAAGATTGAATGAATGTACACACAGGTTGTTATTAGAAGTATCGGTATCTGTTCCTTTTAAATGTCACGTCACGGATGTGACGACAGCACAGTGTTGTTGAGGTCAGTTCAGACATTTATATCTTATTTCAACATTTTATGCATTTAGTTTATGCATTTACCATGACAAAAGTGCAATATACAAATAGACACAACAGTAGAATAGTCAATATTCATGAACAACTAAATGGTAAATGGTGCTTTTATCTAAAGAGCTTTACAATTTGTTGCTCCCATTTTACCCGTTTACTCACACATTCACACACCGACGGCGGAGGCGACCATGCAAGGTGCCGACCTGCTCATCAGGAGCAGTTAGGGGTTAAGTGTCTTGCTCAAGGACACATTGACACGCTGCCTGGGAGGAGCGGGAATCCAACCAGGAACCTCCAGATTACCAGACGACTGCTCTACCTCCCGAGGCACTGTCGCCCCTGACAGTCTAGGCATTAAGCATGACACTAAAACACTAAATTAAAATACAATAAAGACATGGAAAGAGAGACATCATTTTAATAATAAGAATAATAATATTAATATTTATAATAATTTAGGTTGTTGAAATAATAATCAGGTTTATTAAAATGTAGTTCAAATCACCTCTTAGGACTGGCCTGACAAATATTACTACTACTACTTTATTAATATCAGCATTAATTCATAATGATATTTTATTAATATCAGCCTTCATTCATAATGATACTTTATTAATATCAGCATTCATTCATAATGATAGTTTATTAATATCAGCATTCATTCATAATGATATTTATTAATATCAGCATTCATTGCTCTATTCATTGATCCATTTCCACCTGTCTCTTAGCAATAAACAAATGGAGGACGAACAACTTCCTACAATTAAATGAGGACAAAACTGAAATCCTACTAGTCGGTCCTATAACAAAAAGATAAATGTTACAGAGCAATATGGAGCAACTTACTCCTTGGATCAAACCCGAAGTTACAAGACTTGGTGTTATAATAGATTCAGACCTAAGCTTTAAATCACACATCAACAAGGTCACAAAAACTAAGCTAGGTATGTCCGTTTATAAATCAAAAAGACGCTGAAAAACTGATCCATGCCTTTATCTCAAGCCGACTTGACTACTGTAATGCACTCCTCACCGGCCTCCAAAAAAAACAGGACGACTCCAACTCATTCAAACTCGGCAGCTATAGGCTAACTAGAACCAAGAGGAGAGACCACATCAGTCCAGTATTACCCTACATTGGCTTCCGGTAACATTTAGAATCGATGTCAAGGTCCTCCTCCTTACATACAAAGCACTAAATGGAACAGGACCAAGCTACATTGCAAATTCTCTAGTCAACTATGTGCCTTCTAGAATATTGCGATCATCTAGTACTGGTCTATTGAAGGTTCCAAACCACAGCCTAAAGAGAATCGGGGATGCAGCCTTTGCAAACTATGCACCAAAGTTTTGGAACACACTACCTACAGTATGTACATTATGGAGCTAAAAATGTACTGTACCTCTTCACCATGGCCTTTTAATACATTTATTATTGTCTAAAAACTGAATCAAACCATAAACAAGGTGGCCTGTTGGGATGTTAGATTATAATGTGAAAAACTGTGATTGATATATTATGTCTGTACTTTATATGTGCTCTTTTTTCTGTTGTGAAGCACTTTGAGCTGCAGTTTCTGTATGAAAGGTGCTATACAAATAACGTTGTATTATTATTATTATTATTATTATTATTATTATTATTATTATTATTATTATTATTATTATTATTATTATTATTATTATTATTATTATTATTATTATTATTATTATTATTATTATTATTATTATTATCTTTATGGATGGAATGTTGGAATACTTTGAGTTTGTTTTGAACAGTTTTCCTCCCATTTTTGTGAGCTTTTTAAAACATGTAACCCTCCTGTTCCTGCTTCATTGACTGTCTGACATTACATGAAAGCTCAACTCTTAACACAATGAAAGTAGTTTTACATTGACCTCTAAACAGTATAACGTTCCTCTGTTATATTTAACCTCTTACCAGTCTATTGCTTCTCTCTGTTATATTTAACCTCTAAACAGTTTGTCTCTGTTATATTCATATGGTATAAGTTGAGTATAGACAACAGAGTTCATATGGTATAAGTTGAGTAAAGACAACCGTCAAGTCAAACTGGATCTCTAAACCTCCTGAACCCAGACATGACCCAGTCATGGCACCCCCCCCCCCCCCCCCCCCCCCCCCCACACACACACACACACCAGGGCTGGACTGGGACAATTTTTGGCCCAGACCGGCCCACTACAATCGGTCGGACACCACCCACCAGTACACCATCCTTGCAGTTACCTTAAATATGCGTACCTACTGTACTATTCCCCAAAACCACTACAAAGCTAGGTAGTAAGTGCCATGTATAAGTGTACCAGTGCAAGTGTACCAGTGTACTCACTCACTCTTGGCTGAATCTTGTTTTGGGTGGTGATGTAAAAACTGTATCATAGCCGGCTTCATCATAGCCGGCTCAGGACGGGCAAAGTAGTCTACAGCCTGTTCCTCCCTGTCTCTCTCCTCCACAACCTGGCTTGACTAGACATAAGGAGAGAGAGATGATTACAATTAACTGGTACATTCAGCTCCAGAATTGTTGGAATTCCCTGACAAAGATGTGCAAAAAGCTGTACAATTTAAACAATACCATACTGGTAATGAGAAAATAGTTGTTTATTCAATAAATGAATGGAGCTGTTCCATCTTATTTAATTATATACTAACTACTCAGTTCATACAGATTTCAAGTATCCAAATATCAATGATGAATATTGCATAAGGTTTACACAGTTAATAGATCACCTTTTTGTTTTATATTTATGTTCAGAGAGGAATAATAGTTAGATCTTTGTATGTGATTTATATGGCAATTAAATCAATGGTGTGCACAGCAGCAAACAAACTATTTGTGTAAGTGCAGAGTTACCACAGATAGTAATAACAGTAAGTAATCCATACCATATATATCCTAATATTTACCACCATACTTGGCTGAAAATAAGTTGAGCCGTTTTTGCAGTTGCAGTTGAGCTACAGGTGTTGTATATTATACAGGCTTTTCGTTCATCTTTATCAAGGGAACCCTTAGCCTAATGATTTTAATAATATTATGATGATGATACGATATGGACCTAGGGCACTCACAGCAACCTGGGCTTAGCCAACACGATGCTGACAAAATAACGTTAGAATAGTCAGCCAGAGTTGCGACTGCATTAGGGAACTATGCTACAGTAGCAGCTAAGCTACAAAAACAATGGGTCTCATTCCCGAACTAATTTACGACCAAAAATGTCCCCTTAGTCAGATTTCTGCCCATTTAAGACATATTAGGGCTGGGAGCGCGAGTCCCCAAATTTTCCTGAGATCAGATTTGAACGTGGCTGAGAGCAGATTTAAGAGTGCTGAGGAGCACTCTTATGATTGACACTGTACAAGCAAAACTGTACATTGGAATATTGACAAAACCATACTTGGTCATTTACTGTACATTGGAGGGGGTTGATATAGCTATAAACCTGCATTCCTTCGTATATATCATTAATCAATTAAACTTATATTGAAATACACTATATAGCCTATACACCAACACTGAAATGACAGTGGATAAATAAATAAATAAATAAGAACTAAAGCTAATCGCATGGAAATAGCAAGTCTTGTGTGTGCCAGTATGGCCTACGTGTCTAATGAACAGTATAGGCTTAATATATTCTAGTTACTTGTTTCATTAGGATTTAGTAGATACTATATATGCTCTGCCTCTGCCTTGTACAGTATAAGTACAGACTGTACTGTACCTATACTGTACGTAGCGCAGAGCATATAGTAGTATTTACTCAATCCTAATGCAACAAGTCATTAATGGAATAATAAGCCTATACTGCGTTCATTCATTACACCGTAGGCATTAATGGAATAATAAGCCTATACTGCGTTCATTCATTACACCGTAGGCATTAATGGAATAATAAGCCTATACTGCATTCATTCATTACACCGTATAGGCTACAGTATACTGCGTGCGTGTGTGTGTGTGTGTGTGTCTGTGTGTGTGTGTGCGCGCGCTGCTGCAGGTGTACCACGAGCTGTATTATGAATGATGACAATACATTAATCTAATCTCATTTCGATGGGTCGCAAGACTCGCAAAGCGCTTCTGCATCCATTTCCACACAGCTGCGTCATTACTTTGCCTTATAAGGAGCTCTGGAGGCGTTGTTTTGTATGCAAATGACCTGAACGGGAACGCGCTTTTGAGTTTAAGACAGAATCACATTCGCCAAGCAGATATCAGATCATATCATTTGTGCGACCGTTTCAGCCACTTAAGATATATTACCAGCATGTTCGGGACTCAGAGTGAACTTGTCATTGATTCTGTCTCAGTGGTTCCAAGATAAGTCTTCCAAAAGAACTCTTTGAACATTTTTGGAGAATGAGACCCAATGCCAATAGCTTATGCTGCGCTATTTGACATTGACTGATTGAGAGACCACCAGCAGTAGTTGACGGTCTCACTTTATGATAGCGTTATGTTATCATATTATTATCGACATTAATTGAATTAATCATCAGCATTGTCATCATGGCATCACACTAACACTACCTAGAATAGAATAGAAATACTTTTATTATCCCAAGGGAAATTTGACACTGTAAATCGCTCACATTAAACATTTAGACAGAACAAGTCACGAATAAGAATAACAAAACAAATTGCCTAAGAAGAATAAGAATAGAATAAAATATACAGTAAATAAATAGAGTAAAAATATACTGAAGTCTACAGTAGGTGTAATATTGCACAGTGCTGTTTCAAAAGTAAGAGTCCAGGAAGATGGTAAGTCACTCTGTGCTCAGTGATGCAGTGAGGCACAGTGATGCATTGTAAAGTCTGATGGCTGTCGGAATGAGCCTCTGCGGGCCTCTGAGTGGCATCTGATATCTCATACGAGAAACAGAGAGAGAGAGGACAGAGAGGGAGGGTGGGGCTTAGTAAGAGATGTGATTGGGCTAGTCTAGTGTCAGTATAGAAAATTAACAAATGGGCTGCTGCCCCTGCGTTATGGGCCGGTCGTTGACCAAACCTTTTTTTATTTTTTATAAATCAAATTATATCGGCCGCAAGGTGAGTCGGCCCACCAGGAAAATGCCCGGTATGCCAGATTACCAGTCCAGCCATGTCTACATGTTACAGTCAGCTGTCTGGTCCATGTACTGTGTTCTACATGTTACAGTCAGCTGTCTGGTCCATGTACTGTGTTCTACATGTTACAGTCAGCTGTCTGGTCCATGTACTGTGTTCTGCATGTTACAGTCAGCTGTCTGGTCCATGTACTGTGTTCTACATGTTACAGTCAGCTGTCTGGTCCATGTACTGTGTTCTACATGTTACAGTCAGCTGTCTGGTCCATGTACTGTGTTCTGCATGTTACAGTCAGCTGTCTGGTCCATGTACTGTGTTCTACATGTTACAGTCAGCTGGCTGGTCCATGTACTGTGTTCTACATGTTACAGTCAGCTGTCTGGTCCATGTACTGTGTTCTACATGTTGCAGTCAGCTGTCTGGTCCATGTACTGTGTTCTACATGTTACAGTCAGCTGTCTGGTCCATGTACTGTGTTCTACATGTTAAGGGGAGACACTGCAGGTGAATAGGGTAAAAAAATTAACTAATAGATATCACAATGAAACTTCCCCAGTTGATTACTTATATTAAGACAAGACTTTTTTGTATTACAAGTTTTCTGAAATTGTATGTTTAAATATGCAAATGAGGCATGATCTACTTAAATATGCACTAATTTGCATATAATTCCAGGACAGAAATCTGAACATTGGATAAAGCCATTTTCAAAATTATAGTTTCATTTTGTTGACATATTAGAGCCAAAGGTTATTACAGAGGGGATTTTGGATATCTCTTTTTATCACTCCATAAATCAGAAAATACTCCATTCAGTCCATTTTTATGGTAAAATTCCATATTTCGCCATGTTTTTAGGAATAAAATGTGATATAAATCAGGGTATGAATGCGATATCAACAAACCCTTCTGTAAATACCTTCAGAACATAGATATGAATAGAACTGGAAGGTTTGGTGTATGTGCGTGCTACTGAAGTGGAGATTTCTGGCTCAGAGTATGAGGAAAAACTCTTAAAACTCATTTTTGGAAAAACGCCTTCAAAGTTCTGTATTGTAAAATGCCATACTTTTTTTTTTTAAACAGATATTTACAAACAATACCTAATCAAACCATTAGTAATAGACAACCTAAACACATGCCTGATAACTGAATAATAATAATAATGATGTTATTGAACTGAACAGAGCTACACACAGGCTACAAACAGTGTAGTACAGTGTAGTACCCCCTAATAGGCAACAAATATTTGAATAGATATCACTATGAAACTTTCCCAATTTGTTATGTACATATAAACTAAGAAAAAATATATTGCAAGTTTTCTGAAATTTATGTTTATATATGCAAATGAGGCACTTCCCCATTAAATATGTGCACATTTATGGATGCAATAAGGCAAAATGATGTAAAATAAACAACTAAATGTGTGTTATTGACGTTTTATTGTCACTAGTTTCATAGAAGACATGTTTAGGAAGCAAAATATAACAACATCTCAAAATCAACAAAAAAAGTATATTTGACTATTCACCTGTAGTGTCTCGCCTTAATTTAATCTGTTTTTAGTTGTAATTCCGTATGAGGGGAATCTGTATTGGTGTTTTTAGTGACACATTCAGCTGCTTGGCGTGTGTGTGTGTGTGTGTGTGTGTGTGTGTGTGTGTGTGTGTGTGTGTGTGTGTGTGTGTGTGTGTGTGTGTGTGTGTGTGTGTGTGTGTGTGTGTGTGTGTGTGTGTGTGTGTGTGTGTGTGTGTGTGTGTGTGTGTGTGTGCGCGTGGGTGCGTGCGTGCGTGCGTGTGTGAGTGTGTGTGTGTGTGTGTGTGTTACTTGGCTAGTGATAGCCTTGGCCCCGAGTCTCTCAGGAGATGAGGTCAAAGCGTTGTGGTGTGATAGGTCGGAGAAATGCAGCTCGCAAGTATTCAACACCTCACACACACACACACACACACCCACACACATACATACACAACCACACACATACACAACCACACACATACACTCACACAACCACAACCACACTCACACACAACCACACACACAACCAAACACACATACACAACCACACACATACACAACCACACACATACACTCAGACAACCACACACACACACACACACACACACACACACACACACACACACACACACACACACACACACACAACTACACACACAACCACACACACACAAACACACACTCACATACACACAACCACACAATCAAACACTCGCATACAAACACAGACACAGATACACTGATGTGATATTGATGTGATATTGGTGTGATATTGATGTGATATTGATGTGATATTGGTGTGATATTGGTGTGACATTGAGGTGATATTGGTGTGATATTGATGTGATATTGGTGTGATATTGATGTGATATTGATGTGATATTGGTGTGATATTGATGTGATATTGATGTGATATTGGTGTAATATTGGTGTGATATTGATGTGATATTGATGTGCTATTGATGTGATATTGATGTGACATTGATGAGATATTGATGTGATATTGGTGTGATATTGATGTGATATTGGTGTGATATTGATGTGATATTGATGTGATATTGGTGTGATATTGGTGTGATATTGATGTGATATTGATGTGATATTGATGTGATATTGATGTGATATTGATGTGATATTGATGTGACATTGATGTGATATTGATGTGATATTGATGTGATATTGATGTGACATTGATGTGACATTGATGTGATATTGGTGTGATATTGATGTGATATTGGTGTGATATTGATGTTATATTGATGTGATATTGATGTGATATTAGTGTGATATTGATGTGATATTGATGTGATATTGGTGTGATATTGATGTGATATTGATGTGATATTGGTTTGATATTGATGTGATATTGATGTGATATTAATGTGATATGTGTGTGATATTGATGTGATATTGGTGTTATATTGATGTGATATTGGTGGGTGTGATATTGATGTGATATTGATGTGATATTGGTGTGATATTGATGTGCTATTGATGTGATATTGGTGTGATATTGATGTGATATTGATGTGATATTGATGTGATATTGATGTGATATTGATGTGATATTGGTGTGATATTGATGTGATATTGATGTGATTTTGATGTGATATTGGTGGGTGTGATATTGGTGTGATATTGATGTGATATTGATGTGATATTGGTGTGATATTGATGTGATACTGATGTGATATTGGTGTGATATTGATGTGATATTGGTGCGATATTGATGTTATATTGATGTGATATTGATGTGATATTGATGTGATATTGGTGTGATATTGATGTGATATTGGTGTGATATTGGTGTGATATTGATGTGATATTGATGTGATATTGATGTGACATTGATGTGATATTGATGTTATATTGATGTGATATTGATGTGATATTGGTAGTGTAATATTGATGTGATATTGGTGTGATATTGATGTGATATTGATGTGATATTGATGTGATATTGATGTGATATTGATGTGATATTGGTGTGATATTGATGTGATATTGATGTGATATTGATGTGATTTTGGTGTGATATTGATGTGATATTGATGTGATATTGGTGTGATATTGGTGTGATATTGATGTGATATTGGTGTGATATTGGTGTGATATTGATGTGATATTGATGTGATATTGGTGTGATATTGATGTGATGTTGATGTGATATTGGTGTGATATTGATGTGATATTGATGTGATATTGGTGTGATATTGGTGTGATATTGATGTGATATTGATGTGATATTGGTGTGATATTGATGTGATATTGATGTGATATTGATGTGATATTGATGTGAAATTGGTGTGATATTGGTGTGATATTGGTGTGATATTGATGTGATATTGGTGTGATATTGATGTGATATTGGTGTGATATTGGTGTGATATTGATGTGATATTGATGTGATATTGGTGTGATATTGATGTGAAATTGGTGTGATATTGGTGTGATATTGGTGTGATATTGATGTGATATTGTTGTGATATTCATGTGATATTAGTGTGATATTGATGTGATATTAGTGTGATATTGATGTGATATTGATGTGATATTGGTGTGATATTGATGTGATATTGGTGTGATATTGATGTGATATTGATGTGATATTGGTGTGATATTGATGTGATATTGATGTGATTTTGGTGTGATATTGATGTGATATTGATGTGATTTTGATGTGATATTGGTGTGATATTGATGTGATATTGGTGTGATATTGGTGTGATATTGATGTGATATTGGTGTGATATTGGTGTGATATTGATGTGATATTGGTGTGATATTGGTGTGATACATTACTCCTGGGAAGCGGGAGACCACGTTGAGCAGGTGGTTCTTGGTGTCGCAGATGATTTGAACATTGATGGATGTGGTATTGCCCCCCAAGTTAATTAAATTAATTAATTAAATGTAAAAAAATTTAAATAAATTGAACTAAGAGTGATTTGAACTTGTGACCATATGCTCCACAGCAAGCTGATGAACGAGTTGAGCTAAGTGCGTCGATGTTAAAACTGAGTGACGAATGCATAATTTACACTTGTGCCAATTGCGTGTGTTTGTCTAAGTATTATTATTATTATTATCCACCGGCGTGGGGGCAAAACCTGCGTGTGTGCGAGGGCTCTCGCATTATTATTATTATTAACCTGCGTGTGTGCGAGTGTGTGGGGGCAAAAAGAAAAACCTGCGTACGCTCATACCGGCGTAGGGGCGAAACTAGCGTAAATCGCTGGCCAATCAGAGCAACGCGGAAGGACAAGCCAGTTGCCAAAAGGATGCACGCAACCCGGAGCGGCTTGGAGCGGAGGAGAGCTATCGCTCCGGAAGTCGCGCCGACCCATTTTAAAACCCACTCCGTCGCTCACTTCAAAACCACCCGCTCCACTCCCCGCTCCGCTCCCATGCCGCGCCGCTCACATGCTCTGATCCGGACACATGCAATTTGAAATATTATTATAGAATATAGAATATCAGGCCTATAAATGACCTTATTATAGTCAAGTTACATATAGTCTATGTATCAGGCCAAATCTACTCTTTCCAATGGCAGAGTTTAATCTGGATTTAGTATCACCAGAGGTTTATACTCTAGGTTTATAGAGACAGGTCTAGGTTTATAGAGTCAGGTCTAGGTTTATAGAGTCAGGTCTAGTGTTATAAAGACAGGTTCTAGAGACTGGTTTAGGGTTATATAGACAAGTCTATGGTTCTAGAGAGAGGCATAGTGTTATAGAGACAGGCATAGTGTTATAAAGACTGGTCTAGGGTTATAAAAACAGGCATAGTGTTATAAAAACAGGTCTAGTGTTATAAAGACAGGTCTAGTGTTATAAAGACAGGTCCAGTGTCATAAAGACAGGTCTAGTGTTATAAAGACAGGTCTAGTGTTATAGAGACTGGTCTAGGGTTATAAAGACAGGTCTAGTGTTATAAAGACAGGTCTAGTGTTATAAAGACAGGTCTAGTGTTATAGAGACAGGTCTAGTGTTATAAAGACAGGTCTAGTGTTATAAAGACAGGTCTAGTGTTATAGAGACAGGTCTAGTGTTATAAAGACAGGTCTAGTGTTATAAAGACAGGTCTAGTGTTATAGAGACTGGTCTAGGGTTATAAAGACAGGTCTAGTGTTATAAAGACAGGTCTAGTGTTATAAAGACAGGTCTAGTGTTATAAATACTGGTCTAGTGTTATAAAGACAGGTCTAGTGTTATAAAGACAGGTCCAGTGTTATAAAGACAGGTCTAGGGTTATAAAGACAGGTCTAGGGTTATAAAGACTGGTCTAGTGTTATAGAGACAGGTCTAGTGTTATAAAGACAGGTCTAGTGTTATAAAGACTGGTCTAGTGTTATAGAGACAGGTCTAGTGTTATAAAGACTGGTCTAGTGTTATAAAGACTGGTCTAGTGTTATAAAGACAGGTCTAGTGTTATAAAGACAGGTCTAGTGTTATAGAGACAGGTCTAGTGTTATAAAGACAGGTCCAGTGTTATAAAGACAGGTCTAGTGTTATAAAGACAGGTCTAGTGTTATAAAGACAGGTCTAGTGTTATAAAGACAGGTCTAGTGTTATAAAGACTGGTCTAGTGTTATAGAGACAGGTATAGAGTTATAAAGACAGGTCTAGTGTTATAAAGACAGGTCTAGGGTTATAAAGACTGGTCTAGGGTTATAAAGACTGGTCTAGTGTTATAGAGACAGGTCTAGTGTTATAAAGACAGGTCCAGTGTTATAAAGACAGGTCTAGTGTTATAAAGACTGGTCTAGTGTTATAAAGACAGGTCTAGTGTTATAGAGACAGGTCTAGTGTTATAAAGACTGGTCTAGTGTTATAAAGACAGGTCTAGTGTTATAAAGACAGGTCTAGGGTTATAAAGACTGGTCTAGTGTTATAGAGACAGGTCTAGTGTTATAAAGACTGGTCTAGTGTTATAAAGACTGGTCTAGTGTTATAAAGACAGGTCTAGTGTTATAGAGACAGGTCTAGTGTTATAAAGACAGGTCTAGTGTTATAAAGACTGGTCTAGTGTTATAAAGACAGGTCTAGAGTTATAAAGACAGGTCTAGAGTTATAAAGACTGGTCTAGTGTTATAAAGACAGGTCTAGAGTTATAAAGACAGGTCTAGTGTTATAAAGACTGGTCTAGTGTTATGAAGACAGGTCTAGTGTTATAAAGACTGGTCTAGTGTTATAAAGACAGGTATAGAGTTATAAAGACAGGTCTAGTGTTATAAAGACAGGTCTAGACAGGTCTAGTGTTATAAAGACAGGTATAGAGTTATAAAGACAGGTCTAGTGTTATAAAGACAGGTCTAGGGTTATAAAGACAGGTCTAGTGTTATAAAGACAGGTCTAGGGTTATAAAGACAGGTCTAGTGTTATAAAGACTGGTCTAGTGTTATAAAGACAGGTCTAGTGTTATAAAGACAGGTCTAGTGTTATAAAGACAGGTCTAGTGTTATAGAGACAGGTCTAGTGTTATAAAGACTGGTCTAGTGTTATAAAGACAGGTCTAGTGTTATAAAGACTGGTCTAGTGCTATAGAGACAGGTCTAGTGTTATAAAGACAGGTCTAGTGTTATAAAGACAGGTCTAGTGTTATAGAGACAGATCTAGTGTTATAAAGACAGGTCTAGTGTTATAAAGACAGGTCTAGTGTTATAGAGACAGGTCTAATGTTATAAAGACTGGTCTAGTGTTATAAAGACTGGTCTAGTGTTATAAAGACAGATCTAGTGTTATAAAGACAGGTCTAGTGTTATAGAGACAGGTCTAGTGTTATAAAGACTGGTCTAGTGTTATAAAGACAGGTCTAGTGTTATAAAGACAGGTCTAGTGTTATAAAGACTGGTCTAGTGTTATAAAGACAGGTCTAGTGTTATAGAGACAGGTCTAGTGTTATAAAGACAGGTCTAGTGTTATAAAGACAGGTCTAGTGTTATAGAGACAGCTCTAGTGTTATAAAGACAGGTCTAGTGTTATAAAGACTGGTCTAGTGTTATAAAGACAGATCTAGTGTTATAAAGACAGGTCTAGTGTTATAAAGACTGGTCTAGTGTTATAAAGACAGGTCTAGTGTTATAGAGACAGGTCTAGTGTTATAAAGACAGGTCTAGTGTTGTAAAGACTGGTCTAGGGTTATAAAGACAGGTCTAGTGTTATAGAGACAGGTCTAGTGTTATAGAGACAGGTCTAGTGTTATAGAGACAGGTCTAGTGTTATAAAGACAGGTCTAGTGTTATAAAGACAGGTCTAGTGTTATAAAGACAGGTCTAGTGTTATAGAGACTGGTCTAGTGTTATAAAGACAGGTCTAGTGTTATAAAGACAGGTCTAGTGTTATAGAGACAGGTCTAGTGTTATAAAGACAGGTCTAGTGTTATAAAGACAGGTCTAGTGTTATAGAGACAGGTCTAGTGTTATAAAGACAGGTCTAGTGTTATAAAGACAGGTCTAGGGTTATAAAGACAGGTCTAGTGTTATAGAGACAGGTCTAGTGTTATAAAGACAGGTCTAGTGTTATAAAGACAGGTCTAGTGTTATAAAGACAGGTCTAGGGTTATAAAGACAGGTCTAGTGTTATAGAGACAGGTCTAGTGTTATAAAGACAAGTCTAGTGTTATAAAGACAGGTCTAGTGTTATAAAGACAGGTCTAGTGTTATAGAGACAGGTCTACTGTTATAAAGACAGGTCTAGTGTTATAGAGACAGGTCTAGTGTTATAGAGACAGGTCTAGTGTTATAAAGACAGGTCTAGTGTTATAGAGACAGGTCTAGTGTTATAAAGACAGGTCTAGTGTTATAAAGACAGGTCTAGGGTTATAAAGACAGGTCTAGTGTTATAGAGACAGGTCTAGTGTTATAAAGACAGGTCTAGTGTTATAAAGACAGGTCTAGTGTTATAAAGACAGGTCTAGTGTTATAGAGACAGGTCTATTGTTATAAAGACAGGTCTAGGGTTATAAAGACAGGTCTAGTGTTATAGAGACAGGTCTAGTGTTATAAAGACAGGTATAGGGTTATAAAGACAGGTCTAGTGTTATAGAGACAGGTCTAGTGTTATAAAGACAGGTCTAGTGTTATAAAGACAGGTCTAGTGTTATAGAGACAGGTCTAGTGTTATAAAGACAGGTCTAGTGTTATAAAGACAGGTCTAGGGTTATAAAGACAGGTCTAGTGTTATAGAGACAGGTCTAGTGTTATAAAGACAGGTCTAGTGTTATAAAGACAGGTCTAGGTTTATAAAGACAGGTCTAGTGTTATAAAGACAGGTCTAGGGTTATAAAGACAGGTCTAGTGTTATAGAGACAGGTCTAGTGTTATAAAGACAGGTCTAGAGTTATAAAGACAGGTCTAGTGTTATAAAGACAGGTCTAGTGTTATAAAGACAGGTCTAGAGTTATAAAGACAGGTCTAGGGTTATAAAGACAGGTCTAGTGTTATAAAGACAGGTCTAGAGTTATAAAGACAGGTCTGGTGTTATAAAGACAGGTCTAGAGTTATAAAGACAGGTCTAGGGTTATAAAGACAGGTCTAGTGTTATAGAGACAGGTCTAGGGTTATAAAGACAGGTCTAGTGTTATAGAGACAGGTCTAGTGTTATAAAGACAGGTCTAGTGTTATAGAGACAGGTCTAGTGTTATAAAGACAGGTCTAGTGTTATAAAGACAGGTCTAGTGTTATAAAGACAGGTCATAAAGACAGGTCTAGTGTTATAAAGACAGGTCTAGTGTTATAAAGACAGGTCTAATGTTATAAAAACAGGTCTAGGGTTATAAAGACAGGTCTAGGGTTATAGAGACAGGTCTAGTGTTATAAAGACTGGTCTAGTGTTATAAAGACAGGTCTAGTGTTATAAAGACAGGTCTAGTGTTATAGAGACTGGTCTAGTGTTATAAAGACAGGTATAGTGTTATAAAGACAGGTCTAGTGTTATAAAGACTGGTCTAGTGTTATAAAGACAGGTCTAGTGTTATAAAGACAGGTCTAGTGTTATAGAGACAGGTCTAGTGTTATAAAGACAGGTCTAGGGTTATAAAGACAGGTCTAGTGTTATAGAGACAGGTCTAGTGTTATAAAGACAGGTATAGGGTTATAAAGACAGGTCTAGTGTTATAGAGACAGGTCTAGTGTTATAAAGACAGGTCTAGTGTTATAAAGACAGGTCTAGTGTTATAGAGACAGGTCTAGTGTTATAAAGACAGGTCTAGGGTTATAAAGACAGGTCTAGTGTTATAGAGACAGGTCTAGTGTTATAAAGACAGGTCTAGTGTTATAAAGACAGGTCTAGGTTTATAAAGACAGGTCTAGTGTTATAAAGACAGGTCTAGGGTTATAAAGACAGGTCTAGTGTTATAGAGACAGGTCTAGTGTTATAAAGACAGGTCTAGAGTTATAAAGACAGGTCTAGTGTTATAAAGACAGGTCTAGTGTTATAAAGACAGGTCTAGAGTTATAAAGACAGGTCTAGGGTTATAAAGACAGGTCTAGTGTTATAAAGACAGGTCTAGAGTTATAAAGACAGGTCTGGTGTTATAAAGACAGGTCTAGAGTTATAAAGACAGGTCTAGGGTTATAAAGACAGGTCTAGTGTTATAGAGACAGGTATAGGGTTATAAAGACAGGTCTAGTGTTATAGAGACAGGTCTAGTGTTATAAAGACAGGTCTAGTGTTAGAAAGACAGGTCTAGTGTTATAGAGACAGGTCTAGTGTTATAAAGACAGGTCTAGTGTTATAAAGACAGGTATAGTGTTATAAAGACAGGTCATAAAGACAGGTCTAGTGTTATAAAGACAGGTCTAGTGTTATAAAGACAGGTCTAATGTTATAAAAACAGGTCTAGGGTTATAAAGACAGGTCTAGGGTTATAGAGACAGGTCTAGTGTTATAAAGACTGGTCTAGTGTTATAAAGACAGGTCTAGTGTTATAAAGACAGGTCTAGTGTTATAAAGACAGGTATAGTGTTATAAAGACAGGTCTAGTGTTATAAAGACTGGTCTAGTGTTATAAAGACAGGTCTAGTGTTATAAAGACTGGTCTAGTGTTATAAAGACAGGTCTAGTGTTATAAAGACAGGTATAGTGTTATAGAGACAGGTCTAGTGTTATAAAGACAGGTCTAGTGTTATAAAGACAGGTCTAGTGTTATAGAGACAGGTCTAGTGTTATAAAGACAGGTCTAGTGTTATAAAGACAGGTCTAGTGTTATAGAGACAGGTCTAGTGTTATAAAGACAGGTCTAGTGTTATAAAGACTGGTCTAGTGTTATAGAGACAGGTCTAGTGTTATAAAGACAGGTCTAGTGTTATAAAGACAGGTCTAGTGTTATAAAGACAGGTCTAGAGTTATAGAGACAGGTCTAGAGTTATAGAGACAGGTCTAGTGTTATAGAGACAGGTCTAGTGTTATAGAGACAGGTCTAGGGTTATAAAGACAGGTCTAGTGTTATAAAGACAGGTCTGGTGTTATAAAGACAGGTCTAGGGTTATAAAGACAGGTCTAGTGTTATAGAGACAGGTATAGTGTTATAGAGACAGGTCTAGAGTTATAAAGACTGGTCTAGGGTTATAAAGACAGGTCTAGGGTTATAGACAGGTCTAGTGTTATAAAGACAGGTCTAGTGTTATAAAGACAGGTCTAGTGTTATAAAGACTGGTCTAAGGTTATAGAGACAGGTCTAGAGTTATAAAGACTGGTCTAGGGTTATAAAGACAGGTCTAGTGTTATAGACAGGTCTAGTGTTATAAAGACAGGTCTAGTGTTATAAAGACAGGTCTAGTGTTATAAAGACAGGTCTAGTGTTATAAAGACTGGTCTAGGGTTATAGAGACAGGTCTAGAGTTATAAAGACTGGTCTAGGGTTATAAAGACAGGTCTAGTGTTATAAAGACAGGTCTAGGGTTATAAGGACAGGTCTAGTGTTATAAAGACAGGTCTAGTGTTATAGAGACAGGTATAGTGTTATAAAGACAGGTCTAGGGTTATAGAGACAGGTCTAGGGTTATAGAGACAGGTCTAGTGTTATAAAGACAGGTCTAGGGTTATAGGGACAGGTCTAGGGTTATAGAGACAGGTCTAGTGTTATAAAGACAGGTCTAGGGTTATAGAGACAGGTCTAGTGTTATAAAGACAGGTCTAGAGTTATAAAGACTGGTCTAGGGTTATAAAGACAGGTCTAGGGTTATAGAGACAGGTCTAGTGTTATAAAGACAGGTCTAGTGTTATAAAGACTGGTCTAGTGTTATAAAGACAGAT
The DNA here is from genome assembly GCF_963971535.1 of Notolepis coatsorum. NCBI lineage: Eukaryota > Metazoa > Chordata > Actinopteri > Aulopiformes > Paralepididae > Notolepis > Notolepis coatsorum. The sequence continues at coordinate 79,334,172 of NC_140167.1, forward strand.
CTAGTGTTATAAAGACAGGTCTAGGGTTATAAAGACAGGTCTAGTGTTATAAAGACTGGTCTAGTGTTATAAAGACAGGTCTAGTGTTATAGAGACAGGTCTAGTGTTATAAAGACAGATCTAGTGTTATAGAGACAGGTCTAGGGTTATAAAGACAGGTCTAGTGTTATAAAGACAGGTCTAGTGTTATAAAGACAGGTCTAGTGTTATAGAGACAGGTCTAGTGTTATAGAGACAGGTCTAGTGTTATAAAGACAGGTCTAGGGTTATAAAGACAGGTCTAGTGTTATAGAGACAGGTCTAGTGTTATAAAGACAGGTCTAGTGTTATAAAGACAGGTCTAGTGTTATAAAGACAGGTCTAGGGTTATAAAGACAGATCTAGTGTTATAAAGACAGGTCTAGTGTTATAAAGACAGGTCTAGTGTTATAAAGACTGGTCTAGTGTTATAGAGACAGGTCTAGTGTTATAGAGACAGGTCTAGTGTTATAGAGACAGGTCTAGTGTTATAGAGACAGGTCTAGTGTTATAAAGACAGGTCTAGGGTTATAAAGACAGGTCTAGTGTTATAGAGACAGGTCTAGTGTTATAAAGACAGGTCTAGTGTTATAAAGACAGGTCTAGTGTTATAAAGACAGGTCTAGGGTTATAAAGACAGATCTAGTGTTATAAAGACAGGTCTAGTGTTATAAAGACAGGTCTAGTGTTATAAAGACTGGTCTAGTGTTATAGAGACAGGTCTAGTGTTATAGAGACAGGTCTAGTGTTATAGAGACAGGTCTAGTGTTATAAAGACAGGTCTAGAGTTATAAAGACAGGTCTAATGTTATAGAGACAGGTCTAGTGTTATAAAGACAGGTCAAGGGTTCTAGAGACAGGTCTAGGGTTATAAAGACATGTCTAGTGTTATAAAGACTGGTCTAGTGTTATAAAGACAGGTCTAGTGTTATAAAGACAGGTCTAGTGAAATAGAGACAGGTCTAGGGTTATAAAGACAGGTTCTAGAGACAGGTATATGGTTATAGAGACATGTCAAGGGTTCTAGAGACATGTCTAGGGTTATAGAGACAGGTCTAGGGTTATAGAGACAGGTCTAGGGTTATAAAGACAGGTCTAGGGTTATAGAGACAGGTTCTAGAGACAGGTCTAGGGTTCTAGAGACAGGTCTAGGGTTCTAGAGACAGGTATATGGTTCTAGAGACAGGTCTAGGGTTATAGACAGGTCTAGGGTTCTAGAGACAGGTCTAGATACAGGTCTAGGGTTTTAGAGACAGGTTCTAGAGACAGGTATAGGGTTCTAGAGACAGGTCTAGGGTTATAGAGACAGGTCTAGGGTTCTAGAGACAGGTCTAGGATTACAAAGACAGGTCTAGGGTTCTAGAGACAGGTCTAGGATTACAAAGACAGGTCTAGGGTTCTAGAGACAGGTATAGGGTTATAAAGACAGGTCTAGGGTTCTAGAGACAGGTCTAGGGTTATAAAGACAGGTATAGGGTTATAGAGACAGGTCTAGGGTTATAAAGACAGGTCTAGGGTTATAGAGACAGGTTCTAGAGACAGGTCTAGGGGTTTATCTGATAAAGATATAAAAAAAAAGAAGAAAAAAAAATCTTCCTCTCCTTCCCTCCCTCAGATATCCACGTCTCTGAGCGGATCTCGGCCTGTCTGTCCGACATCTCCGCCTGGATGACGACCAACCACCTCAAACTGAATCTAAGCAAAACAGAATTGCTCCACCTGCCGGCCAAATCCTCCCCCCTGACGACCTTTCCATCACAGTCGAGAATGCAGCTGTGACCGCGTCCCCGACCGCCAAGAACCTTGGTGTTGTCCTCGACGACCAGTTGAACTTCTCTGCTCACATGGCAGCGACAACCAGAACCTGCCGATTCCTCCTGAGCAACGTCAGAAGGATCCGCCCCTTCCTGACAAAAGAAGCTGCCTCGTCCAATCAACAGTCATCTCCCGCCTCGACTACTGCAACGCACTGCTCGCTGGCCTCCCGGCCACTGCCACTAAGCCTCTTCAACTCATTCAGAACGCAGCGGCCCGCCTGATCTCAAACCTACCGAAGTCGGCCCATGTCACCCCACTTCTTAGGGACCTGCACTGGCTCCCCATTGCTGCACGAATCCGCTTCAAGGCCCTTGACCTAGCATACCGTGCGGCAAAGGGAACCGCTACCGCCTACCTCCGGTCAATGGTCTCTAACTACACACCCTCAAGACCCCTACGCTCTGCATCTTCTGGCCGCCTCAGACCTACTCCTATCCAAGCTCCGGGAGGGTCATCAAAGAGAAGTCGCCTATTCTCAGTCCTTGCCCCACAATGGTGGAATGAACTACCCACCCCAGTTAGGACAGCCGAAACACGTCCAATCTTTCGCCGTCGACTAAAGACGCACTTCTTCAACCATTATCTGAAAAAAAAAAATCTAACCCTAACTAACCATAATGTCATGCACTTGTCCTAATAAACTAACCTACACTGTAGCACTCAACACTTTGATGAACATTGTTACTCAGCTGATAGAGTTGTGCCCTTCCTGATGGCTTGTCGTACAGAACTTGTAAGTCGCTTTGGATAAAAGCGTCAGCTAAATGACTAAATGTAAATGTAAATGTAGGGTTATAGAGACAGGTCTAGGGTTCTAGAGACAGGTCTAGGGTTCTAGAGACAGGTCTAGGGTTCTAGAGACAGGTCTAGGGTTCTAGAGACAGGTATATGGTTATAGAGACAGGTATAGGGTTCTAAAGACAGGTATAGGGTTCTAACGACAGGTATAGGGTTATAAAGACAGGTCTAGGGTTATAAAGACAGGTATAGGGTTATAAAGACAGGTCTAGGGTTATAAAGACAGGTATAGGGTTATAAAGACAGGTATAGGGTTATAAAGACAGGTCTAGGGTTCTAGAGACAGGTCTAGGGTTCTAGAGACAGGTCTAGGGTTCTAGAGACAGGTCTAGTGTCATAAAGACAGGTCTAGGGTTCTAGAGACAGCTATATGGTTATAGAGACAGGTCTAGTGTTATAGAGACAGGTTCTAGAGACAGGTCTAGGGTTATAAAGACAGGTTCTAGAGACAGGTCTAGGGTTATAAAGACAGGTTATAGAGACAGGTCTAGTGTCATAAAGACTGGTCTAGGGTTATAAAGACAGGTCTAATGTTATAAAGACAGGTCTAGGGTTATAAAGACAGGTCTAGTGTTATAAAGACAGGTCTAGGGTTATAGAGACAGGTCTAGGGTTCTAGAGACAGGTCTAGGGTTATAAAGACAGGTCTAGGGTTATAGAGACAGGTTCTAGAGACAGGT
>NC_140167.1:79342485-79358300 GCF_963971535.1 Notolepis coatsorum
GCGGTGTCATTCCGGTTGAGAAAATAAGGGGAACAAAGCGGTAGCAGGTGTTAATGTGAACACAGCAGTAGCAGGTGTTAATGTGAACACAGCAGGTGTTAATGTGAACACAGTAGTACCAGGTGTTAATGTGAACACAGTAGTAGCAGGTGTTAATGTGAACACAGCAGGTGTTAATGTGAACACAGCAGTAGCAGGTGTTAATGTGAACACAGTAGTAGCAGGTGTTAATGTGAACACAGCAGGTGTTAATGTGAACACAGCAGTAGCAGGTGTTAATGTGAACACAGCAGGTGTTAATGTGAACACAGCAGTAGCAGGTGTTAATGTGAACACAGCAGGTGTTAATGTGAACACAGCAGGTGTTAATGTGAACACAGTAGTAGCAGGTGTTAATGTGAACACAGCAGGTGTTAATGTGAACACAGCAGGTGTTAATGTGAACACAGCAGGTGTTAATGTGAACACAGCAGTAGCAGGTGTTAATGTGAACACAGCAGGTGTTAATGTGAACACAGCAGGTGTTAATGTGAACACAGCAGTACCAGGTGTTAATGTGAACACAGCAGGTGTTAATGTGAACACAGCAGGTGTTAATGTGAACACAGCAGTAGCAGGTGTTAATGTGAACACAGCAGGTGTTAATGTGAACACAGCAGTAGCAGGTGTTAATGTGAACACAGCAGGTGTTAATGTGAACACAGCAGGTGTTAATGTGAACACAGCAGTAGCAGGTGTTAATGTGAACACAGCAGGTGTTAATGTGAACACAGCACACAGCAGGTGTTAATGTGAACACAGCAGTAGCAGGTGTTAATGTGAACACAGCACACAGCAGTGGCAGGTTTAACGCTCAACCCTCCCTTGGTCATCCATTGAAACAGAAGTAAACCTTCTCATCTCCTCTCATTGGCTCATTAGCATGAGATAATTCACCAGACCAGCCCCTGGTCACCGCTGCCCTGGGGCTGCTTTACAGTGATAGCAGGTTTACCGTCCGGGTCTTTGACCTCTAGATGCCGACCGGCCAATAATCCAACTCCCAGCTCTCATCTCCTCATTACCTTATCTCTCTAAGACAATATCCTGTCTGAGTGTGTGACCTGGCAGACAGCTGCTGGATCTCGATAGCAGGCTGGACTGTTCTCTGGCCTTCGTCATAATAGAGCCCCTTAAAGACAGTGTTCAGACCCTCTCCTCTCCGTCAAACTAACCCCATCAGAACCTAATTACCATACCTGGACAAGACAAAGGGACATCTCAGGAGACCGCCTCTGTACGAGAGCTACAAGTTGATGTTGTGATTAAGATTACTATCTAGTAATATGGTTCCAACATCTCCTCATCATCCCCTCCCTCTCTCCTCTCCTCCTCACCTCCTCACTCCTCTCTCCTTTCCTCCTCACTCCTCTCCTCTGCTCTCCTCCCTCTCTCCTCTCCTCTCACCCCTCTCTCCTCTGCTCTCCTCCCTCTCTCCTCTCCTCTCACCCCTCTCTCCTCTCCTCTCACCCCTCTCTCCTCTCCTCCTCACTCCCCTCCTACCCTCCTCTGTCATCTCCTCCTCAGTCCCCTCCTCTCCTCCTCACTCCCCTCTTCTCCTCCTCTCCCCTCTCATCCTCCTCTCTCCTCTCCTTCTCACTCCCATCTTCTCCTCCTCTCCCCTCTCCTCCTCACTCCCCTCTTCTCCTCCTCTCTCCTCTCCTCCTCACTCCCCTCCTCTCCTCCTCACTCCCCTCTTCACTCCCCTCCTCCTCACTCCTCCCCTCTCTCCTCCTCACTCCTCTCATCTTCTCCTCTCCTCCCTCTCCTCACCTCCTCACTCCTCCTCACTCCTCTCCTCCCTCTATCCTCTCCTCTCATCTCTGCTCCTCCCTCTTTCCTCACTACTCTCATCTCATCTCTCCTCTCCTCCACTCCTCCATCTCTCCTCTCCCCCTCACTCCTATCCTTTCCTCTCATCTTCTCCTCTCTCTCCTCCCTCTCTCCTCTCCTCCTCACTCCTCTCCTCTATGCTCATGTTCTCCTCTCTCATCTCCTCCTCTCCTCCTCACTCCTCTCCTCCCTCACTCCTCTCCTCCTCACTCCTCCCCTTTCCTCCTCTCTCTCCTCCTCACTCCTCTCCTACCTCTCCTCTCCTCACTCCTCTCATCTTCTCTCTCCTCTCCTCCCTCTATCTTCTCATCTTCTCCTCTTTCCTCCCTCTCCTCACCCCTCCTCACTCCTCTCCTCCTCTCATCCCTCTATCCTCTCCTCTCTTCTCCTCTCCGCCCCCTCTCTCCTCCTCACTCCACTCCTCTTCTCCTGTCCTCTCTCATCTCACCATCTCATCTCTCCTCTCCTCCTCACTCCTCTCCTCCTCACCCCTCTCCTCTCATCTTCTCATCTGTCCTCTCCTCCCTCTCTCCTCTCCTCCTCACACCTCTCCTCTCCTCCCTCTCTATTCTCCTCCCACCCCCCTCTCATCTCATCTTCTATATCTACCTGGAGTTTACCATTCTATGCTGCTCTATGTCTACCTGAAGGTTACCATTCTATGCTGCTCTATATCTACCTGGAGTTTACCATTCTATGCTGCTCTATATATACCTGAAGGTTACCATTCTATGCTGCTCTATATCTACCTGGAGTTTACCATTCTATGCTGCTCTATATCTACCTGAAGGTTACCATTCTATGCTGCTCTATATCTACCTGGAGTTGACCATTCTATGCTGCTCTATATATACCTGAAGGTTACCATTCTATGCTGCTCTATATCTACCTGAAGGTTACCATTCTATGCTGCTCTATATCTACCTGAAGGTTACCATGCTATGCTGCTCTATACTGTTTCTATCAGAAGGTTGAATGAATGAATGAATGAAAACTTTATTTAACAGATTGCAGAATGGGTACAATACAGTACGGCTCAATACATACAATTGTTAAGGGGATGCAGACCTGAGAAAGACGTTTGTCTTGTTTCCATCAGGGTCCCCCATTTTCAATTCATATAGACATTTATGACATACACAACATACATGACATTTATGGCATAGGGACATATAGGTATTTAGTACTGATACATTTGTGACATAGGCGGTATTCAAATATACAGTACTGTTACCCCTAGATCCTGACAGAGTATATACATATGATGGGGAGGGGACTGTACATTAGGAGGGGGTGGGTGGGTGGGAGGGAAATATACATACGGCGGGGAGGGAATATATACATGCGTGGGGAGGAGACTGTCTATTAGGAGGTGGTGGGGGTTTTGGGCATTTACGGTGGCCAGTTTCGAATTGCAGCCTCCCGTAGGTGCTCTTTAAGAGCGGTTTTGAATGTGGGCAGGGATTCACATTCCTTTACAGCTTTGGGTAGGGCGTTCCACATTGTTGTGGCATAATTGCGAAACGTGTTTAGTCCCTTGTTTGAGCCGAATCTGGCAAACCATTTGGTCTGGTTACCATTCTATGCTGCTCTATATCTAGGTGAAGCCCCTAGGAGCTGTAAGGTAACGGTCTTATCTCACTAAGACAAGCAGGATATTAACAGTCTTTAGCTCAGACAGGTCTGTACTGTACCTAACGTGTCAAGAGGCCTTAGCCCTCATTAGCTTATCTCATTGAGGAGTTAGCTTATCTCACAAACACAGTGTTCTGTCTGATTGTTTGACCTCACCTTACATCTCAGAGCTGCTGTATCTAGATAGCTATTGGTCATCTTTCAAAACAATTTCGAACTGTTTTATATCAGTACCGACCCCTAACCTTAACCTCTTCATTACCTTAAGACAATACTCCTTCCTCCTGCTCCGCTATAGGAACTGGTCTGAGACAAGTTAAACGTCACCATAGAATTTCTCATCTCCTCTCGCCAGCCTTCATTACCTTATCGACACGGGACAATGGGGGAATATTAACGCATATTAACACCTTCTAGGTGCTCTAGGTCTAACTGTGCTGTTAAATCTAATCCCCAGTTCTTCTCCTGACACGGCTCTTGTAACCCTGGCATCTCTGAGCAGCTTATCTCACCAAGAAGAGAGGAAGTTTTCAGTTAGCTTAGACACTTCCTTAGCCTTTAGATTAGCTAGCTAGCTCCCAGGCCAAGGTGAGAGCTGCTTTAATGGAACAGAGGCAGGCGAATTTGAGCTGCTACTGAAACAGAAGGCTGCCGTCAGCTAGCTCAACCTATTGCATGCTTTGGGACTCGAGTTACAAGACGAAATATCTGTCATTCCGACGACACACACATATTATCAAAACTCATTTTCCGTGGGATTTTTATAAACGTTGGACCTGGTCTACAAGATACACTACGCGACCAAGGTACCCATGTACATGTCAAAATACTTCCCAAAGGTCAGTGAATACCACGATCACAACACCAGAGGGAGCTCCACAAATCATGTAAAACCCAGATTCGGCTCAAACAAGGGACTAAACACGTTTCGCAATTATGCCACATCAATGTGGAACGCCCTACCTAAAGCTGGAATGTGAATCACTCCCCACTTTCAAAAACACTCTCAAAAAACACCTACGTGAGACTGCAATTCGAAACTGGCCCCTACAAATGTCCTAACCTAGTTGTACAGTAAATGATCAAGTAAGGCTTTGTCAGTATTCCAATGTACAGTGTAAAATGTGTGTGTGTCCCCTACCCAACCCCCCCCCCCCCCCCCCCACCTCCAATGTACAGCCCTCACCCAACCCACCCAACCCCACCCCACCCACCCAACCTCCTCCAATGTACAGTTTCTACGCCAAATGTATATACACTCTTTTTCTGGACACTTTTGTATCACAAACAGTACTGTATTTGCAAATCTGATATGTCATAAATGTATAGATGTAGCAGTACTGTCTATCTGTATGTCATGTATGTCATATATGTTATGATGAATTGAAAATGGGGGACCCTGATGTAAACAAGACGAAAGTCTTTCTCTGGTCTGCATCCCCTTAACAATTGTATGTATTGAGCTGTACTGTACTGTACCCATTCTGCAATCTGTTAATAAACTTTTCAATCAATCAATCAAAACTATACAACTTCAGGCTATCGAACTGTTTTTTTTTTTATCCACTTTTTCTCCCATTTTTTCTATATTTTCTCCCATCCCAATTTCGTATCATCCAATTCAACCCTCCCCTGTCATGAACGCTGTTTCTTGCCTCCCACAAGCCGGCTGCAATGTGGACTAAGTCATACATAGCACAAGTCCCCTCCGGTACTTGAGGTAACAGCAGTCGCATCTTTTCACCTGTGCAGCTTGATCTCTCAGTGGCGAGGAGTAACGCGTGGGAGGCTCACGCTGCCCCCGACACTTCCTGATTCTACTGCGCAGGCGCACCAACCGACCTGTAGGAGTGGCTGTCCACAACGCCCGATCCCCACCCATCAGTTTCCCACCCCCTAATACGGCCAATGTGTATTAGTATGAACGACCAGCTAAACTGAAAGCAATGTGGAGCGCTGGGCTCGAACAGGCGAGCCCAGCGTCTCCGCATTCGTGGCGAGCGCCTTGCCCACTACGCCACGTAGCCGCCCAGGCTATGGAACTGTTATGTTTTCCAGCTCCTCTCAGCTGGAACCCAAAAACAGGGATCTGGTAACAAGTCAACACAAAAGTAAGGAGCAAATGGACACTGACTGTGCGAAAAAGGTAACAGCACCCAAAAAACGCACAAGGTGAGTAGGCCGTGGGGGAAAAAAGGACCCGCATCTACCCCACCACGCATCCCGCTCACTACAAGGGAAACGTATGTGAAGCATATGTTCGCGTCACCGCTCCCACACCTCGTGGGGTCGGGGTCGTTGAACCCTGACTCTGCCCGCGAGGTGTCTCATGGGGTCGGGGTCGTTGAACCCTGACTCCGCCAGCGAAGCCTTAGCAGCGGGACGCAGAGGAGGTCCCAGCCCCATGGACCACTCAAGGACAGCGCCTTCCGCCGAGTCCGGGAGCCAGGACCTTACCAAAGGGACCTGGTGAGATCAACGAGGCCACGGCATCGAGACCTCTCCAGGCGTTTACTCGTGACACCACCGTGGGCATCCGGTACGCCGTGTACAATGTCATACTCTTGTGGGGTCATAATCTTGCGGGTCGGGGTCCCGAACCCCGACTCCGCCAGTGAACTGACTCTGCCACGAACCCTGACTCTGCCAGCAAGCCTGTATCTCGCGGGGTCGGGGTTCAGAGAAAGAGTTTGACACAATTGGCAGACATCATAACCATGCGGGGGCATACTCTCGTGGGGTCGGGGTGTCGAACCCAGACTCTGCCAGTGAGCCAACTCTGCCACCAGCATACCGGGGAGACAACCACCCCAAAACAGAAGGTTACTCCCTTAACCCAGGCCGAGAGGTAGCAAGAGCATGGCTCGACCTGTGCCTGGAGGACCGTGAACTACACAGGAGCGCTTAGAGGGGCTGACTGCTAAAAACAGTACCACGATGGTCCACCCGCTGAGCGGGGGGGGGCCTGTGGTGTCCGGTCCGCCCTATCATTTCCCCCACGGAAACGCACAGGGCCCTTTGGGCTAACAGAATATATTGTACGAGCAGAGCCCGCCTGTGACCCGGCGGACACCGGGTTGGACTGATCCGGTCCGGCGCGACCAGGATGAGACCCGGGTTCCCAACGCTGCCGCTCCTCTTAAAAAAACGGTTATCGGCGGGGGAGGCAGGGATGCAGTGGCGGTTTCCCACGGGGTACCACGCCGTCCTAGTAGTTCGCTGAGCAGAAGTACGCGCAATTGCGCACGGATGTGTATGCGCAGTCGCGCACGGATGTGCATGCGCGCTCACATAAAAATGCTTTCACAATTTCCACTGGACTCGTCACGCCGTGCGCCAAGTACCCGGCGGCCGGCACTTATCTATCACCTAGACTTTGCATAATAACAAAGAACGAGAAGAGCCAAACCAAAATACAAGCATGTACCAATTGGTGGGGGTTTGCTTGAGCTGTGGAACCTCTCACTATGTGACAATGGTCCCGACTGGAAGGATCAAGGATGAGGCATTAAGTTGTGCTTCAGAAGGAAACTGTCCTTCTGTAAACTAAGTTACATTGTTAATTTAGTTTGTATTTACTTTTCTAGTTTGAGTTCATTCAATTAAAGAAATTGTAACTACAATTACATTTAAAACATTGTTTGTTTTCCAACCATATCTGTTGACAATATAATTTCTTTATATATTGAAGGCTACATCCTGCTACCTTTTTCAGCTTCTCTATTTCAAGGCAATATTTACAAAAACTAAACTAAAACTAGTAATTCCCTATACAAACATGTTTCCTACTATTTATTCTCCATAATAATCATCTGTTCTGTGCGCATGCGCGTGCACGTGGCGTCCGGGCAGTTCCCATATTACGACTGCACCACTGGGGGGAGGTACACGTTTTGATAAAAAAAAACACAGGAGGTGCCAGCGAGACTGACTGTAAAAGAACAGCTCACGGTGGCCCACCCATCGGGCGTGAAGCCCCGCCTGTGATGCTTGATCTGCCCCGTCATTTCCCCCTGGAAATGCAGCAAGCCTTCAAGCTGGCAGATTCATTTTCACGAGCAGCGCTCGCCTGGCGCTCGGCAGAGGTAAACTCCCTCCCGGCCGAGCACATAAACGCTGTTATGCCGTTCGGACAGACCAGGGCGCGCCAGTCCCTAAGATGGCCATTTCAAATAAATATTTGAAACATGCCCGGGACCAGGCACGGACATCGGTCCCTTAGGACCAAGCTCTGATATCGAAGAACGGGGAACAGACCCTTGCATTTATGCCTATTTAAATGGGCTGTAACTGTCCCGGTTCGAAAAAGAAAAAAGAGAATGGTCTCTGCTTGGCCGGGGCTCTTTGTAGCCGCTGCCGCGATAACAGCGCTAGGCTCGTAAAACCTGAGAACGGTGTTGGGCAAATTTCAATAAGAAAGAACCCCAACCATCGTCTCTCCCCCCTATTCGGGTAAACCGGGGGGGAGACCGGTCCTCGCAAGGATCTTGACACGGATTTATACACAGAGCCTGGGAAAAAAAGAACAAGCTAGCTAATGTAACTAACAAGCTAGCTAATGTATCTAACAAACTAGCTACCGCTACAGATAATGTTAGCGATGTCTGTCAAACTCAGGAACACCATTGCATTAGGCAGGATTAGCAATCCAAGCAACACTGATTGGCCCAAAATAATTTACCACCATAAAACGAGCCAATGAGGAGAGTACCTGTTATTTTTTTTTTTTAAGTAGGGTGTTATTATTACTGCTATACAGTCATACAGGCTACTGTCCAGCAGGTGCCACCACCACCCACCACCCCCCCCCCCCCCCCACACACACACACCCCACCCTCCCAGAGGTCAGAGGTTAAGTATAGGAGTAGCTTAATCAGCAGGTCTGAGGCTGACTGTCTTCTGGTGATAATGACAGAGCAGAGGAGAGGCCTCGGCGAGGAGCAGATTGACACACACACACACACTCACACACACACACACACACACACACACGCACACACACACACACACACACACACACACATACACTCACACATGCAGGTGCAAACACACACACACACACAAACTGGCGGGGTGAAAGCCCCTCCAGGATGCCTGCAGGGCAGTGGGGTAATTGCCCGTCTAATAGAGCTGGTTAGGTAGACAGGCATCACTCCAGGGCACTTTAAATCCACCCACGCCCCCAGAGCCCTGCTCAATGGACTGTAATTGGTGGTCAGACCCGCCTATCCACTCCTGAGCAGTGTGGTCCCGGCCCTCTACTTTACTGACCCATTAGTTCTGATTGGATGGCCCGAGGGAGCGATACGGGTCATCCCACCCCCCGGGTCCATACACACATTAATACTGCTAGCCTAACACAGCTTAACCACCCGGGGGCCCTCGGGGACCCTCAGAGCTCTCAGGGGCCTCTCTAAGTCTTCAGATGGTTGTTAAAGAGCTACATGTCCTGGTCCTGTAGGAAGGAATAGATTACCTATCACATATGAATGATGTGTCTGTGTCTATATGGTTTATTTCTACATGCTGCTGCCACTTGTATTATGATCGTGTTACATTCTATGAATTATGTATACAAACACCTAAACACATTCGTACAAACACCTGAACACATACATACACAACACCTAAACACATACATACACAACACCTAAACACATACATACACAACACCTAAACACATACATACACAACACCTAAACACATACATACACAACACCTAAACACATACATACAAACACCTAAACACATACATACACAACACCTAAACACATACATACAAACACCTAAACACATACATACACAACACCTAAACACATACATACAAACACCTAAACACATACATACACAACACCTAAACACATACATACAAACACCTACTGTAAACACATAAACACCTAAACACATACATACAAACACCTAAACACATACATACAAACACCTAAACACATACATGTTTGGGGGCTACCGTGGACAGGGTGAGCAGCTTTAAGTACCTGGGGGTCCACATCTCAGAGGATCTGACATGGACAACACACATAGACTCAGTCGTAAAAAAGGCGAAGCAGCGCCTCTACCACCTGAGACAGTTAAGGAAGTTCAGAGTACCTGGGAAGATACTCCAGTCCTTCTACTCCGGAGCTGTAGAGAGCATCTTGACTGGAAACATCACTGCCTGGTATGGAAACAGCACGGCACAGGACAAGAAGGCCCTACAGAGAGTGGTGCGCTCAGCCGAGCGTACCACGGGTATTGCACTACCACCCCTGCAGGTTCTATACAACAAGAGGTGCAAATCCAGAGCCTGCAGAATAATGAAAGACCCACACCACCCCAACAACAGCATGTTCATGCTACTGAGGTCAGGCAGACGCCTGCGAACCCTAGCTACTAGGACAGAGAGGCTTCGGCTCAGCTTCTTCCCCCAGGCCATCAGAGCCTTGAACACTGAACTCTCCACACACAAGCACACATGAGCACACACACGACACACACACTGTACACACTCACACACTAGCAGCCACTTTAACATGAGCAAGCACACACTCATGCTGCACACGCCCACACTTATGGCCACTAAGGAAAGGTTACTTTAAAAATAGTATAGTATAACCTGAGATTGTATAAAATAGCAATGTACAGAAAGACCCAGTACCTCATCCGTAGCTAAGTGTATTGCACTACCACAAGACATAGCATGTCCTCCATGCTCTGTAAATAACTTATGTACAAATACCGATATGCCCTACTATGTTACTGTTTATTGCACAATGTTGTTTTTATTGGATTCTATTATATGTTGTTACTACTGTATTGCACATCGTTGCGGGCAAGACCACCCGCATTTCATTGTATACTTGTTAGGGATGCCCCGATCACGCTTTTTGCCACCGATACCGATCACCGATCGTCGTGAGCCATATCGGCCGATACCGATCCGATACCGATCGTTTTTGATTAAAAAAGAATTAAAATTTATTTTATATATATATATATTTTTTTTTATAAAATATATATATTATGGACGGCTACGTGGCGTAGTGGGCAAGGCACTCGCCACGAAATGCTGGAGACGCTGGGCTCGTCAGTTCGAGCCCAGCGCTCCACATTTGCTTTCAGTTTAGCTGGTCGTCCGTACTAATACACATTGGCCGTATTAGGGGGTGGGAAACTGATGGGTGGGGATCGGGCGTTGTGGACAGCGACTCCTACAGGTCGGTTGGTGCGCCTGCGCAGTAGAATCAGGAAGTGTCGGGGGCAGCGTGAGCCTCCCACGCGTTACTCCTCGCCACTGAGAGTTCGAGCTGCGCAGGTGAAAAGATGCGACTGCTGTTACCTCAAGTACCGGAGGGGACTTGTGCTATGTATGACTTAGTCCACATTGCAGCCGGCTTGTGGGAGGCAAGAAACAGCGTCCGTGACAGGGGAGGGTTGAATTGGATGATACAAAATTGGGATGGGAGAAAAATATAGAAAAAATGGGAGAAAAAGTGGATTAAAAAAAAAATATATATATATATTATATAATTAGACTTGAACTTGTATTATCTGCGAGACATCGCCACAAGTCAAAATGCTCGCTATCTGCAAACAGCTCCACTGTCTGTGTGTACTCTAGTAGCCTTCAGCTCCAGCAAGGATTCTCCTGCGCTGCAGCTGGACCCTATTGGTATAACGTTACTGTGCTTTGGTCATATCACATTCAGCAAGCCCTCAGCTCGAACACGCATTGAATCAATGTTATAAGACATTGATATCAGGAGCTATCTGTAGCTACTGCTAGCCGGCTAGATGACGTTAAGACAACTATTTAGTTCAATGGGACATTTCGTTTTGAACAGTGAACTAACGTCAGCTAACGCAAGCTAACGGAGGTATCAACATGGACTACTAGACTTGCTGGAGCATTTGTTGATATCAGGAGCTATCAGTAGCTAGCCGGCTAAATACCGTTAGACAATGCCTACTAAAAGTGAATAGTTGACTGGGTAATTTTGTTTAAACAGTAACGATAGCTAGGTAGCTAACGTTAGCTCATGGTCGAATGCACTATAGACTCGAGCAGAGGAGCCTCCTCTCAGTCCTCTGTGTTTACAAACTGTACACGGGTGCGGGCGGGCTAGGGAGGAGGAGCAGCGGCAGTTTGCAGGTCCTGTGTGTCTGAGACAGACAGCGAGTGAGATCTCCGCTTGATCGGTTTCCGCGATCGGCGAATATGACTCATTATCGGAATTCACCGATCGCATATTTATACTGATTATCGGCCGATAACGATCGGTGGCCGATCGATCGGGGCATCCCTAATACTTGTATGCCGTGACAAATAAAACTCTTGACTTGACTTGACTATACATACACAACACCTAAACACATACATACATACACAACACCTAAACACATACATACAAACACCTAAACACATACATACAAACACCTAAACACATTCGTACAAACACCTAAACACAATACATACAAACACCTAAACACATTCGTACAAACACCTAAACACAATACATACAAACACCTAAACACATTCGTACAAACACCTAAACACAATACATACAAACACCTAAACACATACATTACATACATAACACCTAAACACAGTCATACACAGACTCTCTCCCAGTGATGTACCTGAACACGCTAATTGCTCGCGTTACGCGACATTGGGCGAACGTATTGGGTACTGTATTTCCGCTAGATGAACGCGTTCATTCTCTGCGCTCTATCACAGTATAACTTTGTTCAAAAGTGTACCAGATTTGGGACGGGCGCACACACAAATCTAGAAAGGCCTTGCTGGCTGACTTGCTGCGCATTAAAGTACAGGGGGCGCTGGTCCTGTCCCGTTTTCAGGATGCAGACATGATGGACTCTCCCTCAAAATTATTTTTCAACCTAGAGAAGAAGAATGGGCAAAGCAGGTGCATCCATGGGTTGAAGTCGAGCACAGAGAACTTTACACCAGTGAGTATGAAGAAGATGAGGAGGCTTTTAAGATTTTCTGCAGTGGGCCCACGGTCTCAAAGGAAGCGAACATGGAGTTGGGGGGTCCTCTGACTAAGGAGGAGCTGTATACAGCGCTACAAAGCATGTAGGGGGGAGGCCCATGGGATTGATGGACTCCCATCTGAATTCTATAAGGTGTTTTGGACTGAGATTGGTGATGACGTCACTGACATTTTTATTCTTCTTTATAATACAGAGGCAGTGTCTTCGCTACTGGGCTTGAGGTCAAGCCGGCACACCAGAGACATCCTGAATGCTAAATCGACTCACAAGCAAAGAACTGGACATTAGATTAGTTAGAGGACTATGATTTGGGGACTGAGGTGCCTGATAAGAGGGATCCTTTCCCTCAGCTGGGTCTTGAAGTGGAGTTGACCGGTTTGACAGGGCCTTTGCTGGATTTTAATTCAAGTGAGGAGAAATACTTTTATTTTGTAAACGGAAAACTTTTGAATAAATATTGTGTTGTTGCTTTAAATAAAAGGATGCTGAATGGGAGAAGGGACACTGTATGGAGAGAAAAATGTTATGTGACAGATGACTGTAAGCCAGTGTGGAGGGTGCTTTATAAAGCCCCACTGAACAAAAGGTCAGGTGACCTGCTGTGGAGAATCTTGCAGGGAGCGCTGGCAGTCAACAGGTTTGTCGCAAAAATTAACACAGATGTATCCAACAACAACAAGTGTCCTTTCTGTCAGTCGCCAGAGACCATTTTTCATTGCTATGCTCAATGTGGGAGACTGCAGGTGCTTTTTGGTGCTTTACAAGCGATTTTCATGAAGATTTGGTCAGTTAGGAGTTTTGTTTTTGGAGCTGGTTACAGGAGAAAAAATTCAGCAAAATGGCTATTTCTAAATGTTGTAGTGGGACAAGCCAAGTTGTGCATATAAAAGTAGGAAAGATTTTATGGAAAATGGCTCAGGGGCAGATTTAATTCCTCTGTTCATTTGCGCTGGTGAAAGCGAGAATCAGAGTGGACTTTAGATTTTTTCTTCTGATGAAAAATGTGGAAGTATTTATTTCAAGGTGGTGCTATAATGAAGCCATTTGTGCAGTCATTGTGGAGGAATTGATTTTTAATTCCATTTTTGCATAGTTTTGAATGCTGTCGAGTCTGTGATGGTTTGTTCTTGTGGATTGTGAGATATTTGTATTGATGAATTGAATATTTATTGGTAAATAAAAAATTTAAATATCTCTCTTTCTCTCTCACCCATCTCTCTCTCTCCCCCCCTATCCCCCCTCTCTCTCCCTCTCTATCTGTCTCTCTCTCTCTACCCCCCCCTCTCCCCCCCTCTCTCTCACCCTCTCTCTTAACACTTTCAGCGCCAGCCATTATCTCCATCCTTGTAGTCAATGGGCCACGCTTTAAAAGATAGGCATTTTCACTGTGCGTCACGATGTTTGCAGAGCTATATCTATATTATAGGTATGGAGACAAAACTATGGCTCATTTGACAGTCACTATTTCTCATCCAACATGTAAAAAAGAGTAAATTCTTTCATGTATACATTTGTGTGTTATCCCGTGGTGAATATTGTATAGTTTCAGAGTGATCCTGGCTAATTCCTGGAAGCTGAGTTATGGAGCGCTGTGTGCATTTTGCGAAAGTCGTTCGCGTTGCTCGCCTGGACATGATACTATTTCTAAATCAAAGGTATATAATAGGTATTATGTTTCATCATGAAGGCATCAAGGGGGGGGGTCGTTTTGTGATGCTCTGATCGTCAGCAACGGCATACGTTTTGAATACTACATACGTTGATCGTTGCGATCGATGTGAAATCATTGTAGGATAAAAGTAGGGTTGATGGAGAAAATAACACATATGCTGAGGCTACAGGAGGAGAAATTCAAATCAAGATGGAAAAATGGGAAGACTATAAGTCAATTAGGAACGACACCACAGAAGAAGGACAGGAACTAAGAGAAGACACTGAAATGTAAATACTCAATGTACCGATGACCCCATGCCACTATATGTTTACTTTTATTTATTATTTATGTCTTCTTTTTTTTTACTTGATGTAGATGTTATTTTCTTATAATTTTGTCTGTCAATTGTAATGTTGTAATGTTGTTGATGTTGATGTTTGTAGTAAAAAAAAAAATGTTTTGCAAATAAAAATGTAAGTTAAAAAAAAAAAAAAAAAGTAGGATTGATGTCATATACTGTAGTTATTACCTTTGCTAGGAGGTATTGCAAAAAGAATATTCCAATTGTCTGATCGCGATTTCCAGTATTGATGACCATTGGGTCCCTGACATGAAATGGGACAAACTATGCATGAAGTGTGCTGGACACGTTCCCAAGGAGCTCGACTGAAGCCTTTCACTTGCCCGGGTACCATTTCTCCGCCCGGACGATATATAATGTAACACACAGTGTGAAATAAGGTTTCAAAGGGTGGGCGATACTGCCACCTAGCAGGATTCGGCCGGCATTGCAATCTCGGTGCCTCAGAATGACTCCCAATGATACACCGAGGTCCGTGAGACTGTATAGAATAAAAAAATCTAATAAAAGAAAAAACTATGAAAACGATTGAAAACCAGACTATACTCGGGTTCTGGCGTTCAACGCATGGCGAGATAACCCGACTATACTGCCCTGTCAAGGCAGACCACAGTAACTTCCAAACAGTGAAACTGAGAAAAATGGCTTTAAAGTTTTTTGACTTGCCATCCAAAATGTGTTATAGGTAGATAGATGATAGTACCCAGATTTAACATGTATTAATGAAGTAATATTTAGGCATACAAAAATATGACGTAATTATTTTAATTAACCCCAAAAAAGCAGATTTCCTTAAATAATTATACAGGTAATGTACAGGCAAAGTGCAGTAACTTCAAATACAATGTTGTTTTCCCTCCAGCTTTCATAACTTAACCTAGCCATTTTATTTGGATCATCATCATTCCAATATATTCAGGTGTTAAATTTCATTTTCAAAATGGCTAGGTTAAGTTATGAAAGCTGGAGGGAAAACAACATTGTATTTGAAGTTACTGCACTTTGCCTGTACATTACCTGTATAATTATTTAAGGAAATCGTGCAGCAGAGTGCAGTATCTGCTTTTTTGGGGTTAATTAAAATAATTACGTCATATTTTTGTATGCCTAAAGATTACTTCATTAATATATGTTAAATCTGGGTACTATCATCTATCTACCTATAACACATTTTGGATGGCAAGTCAAAAAACGTTAAAGCCATTTTTCTCAGTTTGGACGTTACTGCGGTCTGCCTGGGTTTTGAGTGTGATTTTGTAGTTACTGCAGTTTTTAAAA
>NC_140167.1:79358500-79458500 GCF_963971535.1 Notolepis coatsorum
CTCTATCTCTCTCTCTCTCTCTCTCTCTCTCTCTCTCTACCATGCTGTCTGTCTGTCTGTCTGTCTGTCTGTCTGTCTGTCTGTCTGTCTGTCTCTGTCTCTCCCTCCCTCCCTCCCTCCCTCCCTCCCTCCCTCCCTCCCTCCCTCCCTCCCTCCCTCCCTCCTCCCTCCCCCCCCCCCCCCCCCCTCTCTCTCTCTCTACCATGCTGTCTGTCTGTCTGTCTGTCTGTCTGTCTGTCTGTCTGTCTGTCTGTCTGTCTGTCTGTCTGTCTGTCTGTCTGTCTGTCTGTCTGTCTGTCTGTCTGTCTGTCTGTCTGTCTGTCTGTCTGCCCGTCTGCCCGTCTGTCCGTCTGTCCGTCTGTCCGTCTGTCCGTCTGTCCGTCTGTCCGTCTGTCCGTCTGTCCGTTTGTCCGTTTGTCTGTCTCTTTAGTCTACTTTAGTTTAGTTTATTTATTAATATATGTTAAAAGAAGTCACACATCCTAAAATTATAAGGAAAGAAAATTAATTAGTTATTTCTTAAGACTTATTTCCATTGTGGTCTTTGCATGGTCTCAGCAGCACATAGTATTTACATAAATATGAGTATCATCAGCATACAGTATGTTGATAAATGTTAGATGAAAACAATTGTTGTAAATGTATTTTCTAATAAAAATATTTGTTAATAAAATATGTACAAAATGTACAGATCTCATACACTAAAGCAGGAAGCCTCCCTCCGCTGTCAGACCTCATACACTAAAGCAGGAAGCCTCCCTCCGCTGTCAGATCTCATACACTAAAGCAGGAAGCCTCCCTCCACTGGCAGACCTCATACACTAAAGCAGGAAGCCTCCCTCCGCTGGCAGATCTCATACACTAAAGCAGGAAGCCTCCCTCTGCTGTCAGATCTCATACACTAAAGCAGGAAGCCTCCCTCTGCTGTCAGATCTCATACACTAAAGCAGGAAGCCTCCCTCTGCTGTCAGATCTCATACACTAAAGCAGGAAGCCTCCCTCCGCTGTCAGACCTCATACACTAAAGCAGGAAGCCTCCCTCCGCTGTCAGACCTCATACACTAAAGCAGGAAGCCTCCCTCCAGTGTCAGACCTCATACACTAAAGCAGGAAGCCTCCCTCCGCTGGCAGACCTCATACACTAAAGCAGGAAGCCTCCCTCTGCTGTCAGACCTCATACACTAAAGCAGGAAGCCTCCCTCTGCTGTCAGATCTCATACACTAAAGCAGGAAGCCTCCCTCCGCTGTCAGATCTCATACACTAAAGCAGGAAGCCTCCCTCCAGTGTCAGATCTCATACACTAAAGCAGGAAGCCTCCCTCATGATGCTGATGCCTGCTTGATCCTGTTCTGGACCTCACTGTCAATGCTGTTGTCTTCAGAGAGAATGCTCCCCAGGTATTTGAACGATGGAACAACAGACAGTTGTTCACCAGTAACAGTGAAGATAGGTGGTATAGATGGGATGTTGGTACTCTATTGACAAACTACCTCTGTTTGATGATGTTGACGGCAGGCCTGGACTGGCCATCTGGCATACCGGCGACGCATATTTGGGCGGTTATGATTTGATCAAAAAAAATATTATTTATTAAAAAAAGAAATTACATTACAGTACAACAACAGTCGTACCACTAGTACTCAGAGAAGTGAATGAATAAACACTCCCAGAGAGCAGCTGTAACCACGTAGGAACCCTGAGATTCAGTTATTCAAGATGACTTCCCCAGATGTCCTCTGAGGTCAGGAGGACTATTCTAATCAGTCTGGGTCTCTCTGCACCAGAACCAAAAGTAATTATTGTTCCTAGATTACAAAAGGCAATGCAGGGACAATTTTTTAAATGGGGAAAAAAATAAACTTGAGATAGAAACGTGACCTTAAAATATGAGTATTTTTCTGTGGCAGGTTGTAATAGGAGTATTCCATCAGAGAGGTTGATAAAGGGATTATGTTGGGGGGGGGGGGGGGGGGGGGGGGGGGGGGGGGCTGGAGGCAAATCTGGATCTGAAGGAGAAGACGTTTTGATTGAATAATTCTTGTTTCCCTTTCTGCTAGGCTAGCAGTCTGCAGAGAAACACTCCATTCAGCATTAAGACAGATTTATACATATGTTCTGTCTGTGTGTCTATCTGTCTCTCTCTGTCTCTCTCTCTCCCTCCCTCTCTCTCTCTCTCTCTCTATCTCTCTCTCTCTCTCTCTCTCTCTCTCTCTCTCTCTACCATGCTGTCTGTCTGTCTGTCTGTCTGTCTGTCTGTCTGTCTGTCTGTCTGTCTGTCTGTCTGTCTGTCTGTCTGTCTCTGTCTCTCCCTCCCTCCCTCCCTCCCTCCCTCCCTCCCTCCCTCCCCTCCCTCCCTCCCTCCCTCCCTCCCTCCCTCCCCTCCCCCCCCCCCCCTCTCTCTCTCTCTACCATGCTGTCTGTCTGTCTGTCTGTCTGTCTGTCTGTCTGTCTGTCTGTCTGTCTGTCTGTCTGTCTGTCTGTCTGTCTGTCTGTCTGTCTGTCTGTCTGTCTGTCTGTCTGTCTGTCTGTCTGTCTGTCTGTCTGTCTGTCTGCCCGTCTGTCCGTCTGTCCGTCTGTCCGTCTGTCCGTCTGTCCGTCTGTCCGTACACTAAAACTCATACACTAAAGCAGGAAGCCTCCCTCTGCTGTCAGATCTCATACACTAAAGCAGGAAGCCTCCCTCCGCTGTCAGACCTCATACACTAAAGCAGGAAGCCTCCCTCCGCTGTCAGACCTCATACACTAAAGCAGGAAGCCTCCCTCCGCTGTCAGATCTCATACACTAAAGCAGGAAGCCTCCCTCCAGTGTCAGACCTCATACACTAAAGCAGGAAGCCTCCCTCCGCTGTCAGATCTCATACACTAAAGCAGGAAGCCTCCCTCCAGTGTCAGATCTCATACACTAAAGCAGGAAGCCTCCCTCTGCTGTCAGATCTCATACACTAAAGCAGGAAGCCTCCCTCTGCTGTCAGATCTCATACACTAAAGCAGGAAGCCTCCCTCCACTGTCAGATCTCATACACTAAAGCAGGAAGCCTCCCTCTGCTGTCAGATCTCATACACTAAAGCAGGAAGCCTCCCTCCAGTGTCAGACCTCATACACTAAAGCAGGAAGCCTCCCTCCAGTGTCAGACCTCATACACTAAAGCAGGAAGCCTCCCTCCGCTGGCAGACCTCATACACTAAAGCAGGAAGCCTCCCTCTGCTGTCAGACCTCATACACTAAAGCAGGAAGCCTCCCTCTGCTGTCAGATCTCATACACTAAAGCAGGAAGCCTCCCTCCGCTGTCAGATCTCATACACTAAAGCAGGAAGCCTCCCTCCAGTGTCAGATCTCATACACTAAAGCAGGAAGCCTCCCTCCATGATGCTGATGCCTGCTTGATCCTGTTCTGGACCTCACTGTCAATGCTGTTGTCTTCAGAGAGAATGCTCCCCAGGTATTTGAACGATGGAACAACAGACAGTTGTTCACCAGTAACAGTGAAGATAGGTGGTATAGATGGGATGTTGGTACTCTATTGACAAACTACCTCTGTTTTGATGATGTTGACGGCAGGCCTGGACTGGCCATCTGGCATACCGGCGACGCATATTTGGGCGGTTATGATTTGATCAAAAAAAATATTATTTATTAAAAAAAGAAATTACTTTTTATTTTTTTGGGTCAATGACCGGCCCACTACTAGGCTGGGACAGCGGCTCATTGGTACTGACTGACACTGGGCTGGCCCAATCACATATCTTACTAAGCACCCCCCCCCACCAGTCGTGCAGGTACATGACTGAGAGGGGGGCTGGTACATGACTGAGAGGGGGCTGTGGTACATGACTGAGAGGGGGCTGTGGTACATGACTGAGATGGGGCTGTGGTACATGACTGAGATGGGGCTGTGGTACATGACTGAGAGGGGCTGTGGTACATGACTGAGAGGGGGCTGGTACATGACTGAGAGGGGGCTGTGGTACATGACTGAGAGGGGGCTGTGGTACATGACTGAGAGGGGGCTGGTACATGACTGAGATGGGGCTGTGGTACATGACTGAGAGGGGGCTGTGGTACATGACTGAGAGGGGGCTGTGGTACATGACTGAGATGGGGCTGTGGTGCATGACTGAGAGGGGCTGTGGTACATGACTGAGAGGGGGCTGGTACATGACTGAGAGGGGGCTGTGGTACATGACTGAGAGGGGGCTGTGGTACATGACTGAGAGGGGGCTGTGGTACATGACTAAGAGGGGGCTGGTACATGACTGAGAGGGGGCTGTGGTACATGACTGAGAGGGGGCTGGTACATGACTGAGAGGGGGCTGTGGTACATGACTGAGAGGGGGCTGGTATACAGGACTGAGAGGGGGGCTGGTATACATGACTGAGAGGGGGCTGGCTGGTACATGACTGAGAGGGGGCTGGTACATGACTGAGATGGGGCTGTGGTACATGACTGAGATGGGGCTGTGGTACATGACTGAGAGGGGGCTGGTACATGACTGAGAGGGGGCTGGTATACAGGACTGAGAGGGGGGCTGTGGTACATGACTGAGAGGGGGCTGGCTGGTACATGACTGAGAGAGGGCTGGCTGGTACATGACAGAGAGGGGGCTGGTACATGACTGAGAGGGGGCTGTGGTACATGACTGAGAGGGGGCTGGTACATAACTGAGAGGGGGCTGGCTGGTACATGACTGAGAGGGGGCTGGTACATGACTGAGAGGGGGCTGGTACCATGTATTGTGCATCATTGTAGGTCAAACCATTAAAAAGTTAATTTCCACAGCAGCCATTTTGGATTTTGGTCTCTCACAAATTTCCCCCGCCTTTTTTAAAAATACACCCCGGCTAAATTTGTTTATTAACCCTCCTAGATGACAAATCTATTGAGAAACTAAGTGCCACAGATGACCCAACTACTAGGTCCATATCGTATCATCATAATATTATTTAAAAAATCATTAGGATATCCCTTGATAAAGATGCATGAAAAGGCTGTATAATATACAACACCTGTAGCTCAACTGCAAAAACTGCTTTTTTGATTTGATTAGATTTGTATTTGGAAATTAAAAACACATCATAAAAACAAATTATCTTGACCAATTTGTATTCCTGAGGATATCACCTAAAAGCATTAATTAAAACACTTATTTATATATATAGGCACATTATAGCCTACTCAACTGCACATTTTTGCTCAACTGCTCAAATGAATGCCTACATATGTATTAGCCTACAGGGAAAAACACATTCACAACAGGCAGCAAAGTTTATTTTCAGCCAAGTATGGTAATAAGGTAACTATTAGGATATATATGGTATGGATTACTTACTCTTATAACGTATTACTATCTGTGGTAGCTCTAGTCTCCACCTACACAAATTTGTTTTGTGCTGTCCATTGATCATGCACCTTCACGTGGTAGGTAGGTAGGTCAAACTCCCCAAACAATCAATTGCCATATAAATCACATACAAAGATCTAACTATTACTCCTCTCTGAACATGAATATAAAACAAGAAGGTGATCTATTAACTGTGTAAACCTTATGCAATATTCATCATTGATATTTGAATACTTTAAATCTGTATGAACTGAGTAGTTATATCAAATGAAATAAGATGGAACAGCTCCATGCATTCATTGAATAAACAACTATTTGCTCATTAACAGTATGGTATTGTTTAAATTGTACAGCTTTTTGCACAGCTTTGTCAGGGAATTCCAACAATTCTGGACCTGAATGTACCAGTTAATTGTAATCATCTCTCTCTCTCTCTCCTTATGTCTAGTCAAGCCAGGTTGTGGAGGAGAGAGACAGGGATGAACAGGCTATAGACTACTTTGCCCATCCTGAGCCTGCTATGACGCAGGTGTTTTTACATCACCACCCAAAACAAGATTCAACCAAGAGTGAGTGAGTACACTGGTACACTTGTCCATGGCACTTACTACTCAGCTTTGTAGTGGTTTGGGGGAATAGTACAGTAGGTGTTACAAAGGATCAGATTAAACCGAATATATATATTTATTGATTGATATATATTGCATAGTATTTGTATATCGTTTGATATCCCTTGTATATTCCTTGTACATATACACGGAATATCCCTTTAGACCAGACCATAATATTTCATTCTCCTATTGGACAGCGGTCCACAGGCGCCAGAGCCATGCCTCCAGAGTCAGGTTCAAGGCCACCGACAAGACATGTCTGTACATGCCCGGCCTTGACAGAATGAGACAGAAATGAGGTTGGCACTAGATTGTTCGCCGTGCCTATAAATATGGCGCAGGTGAATACAGAAGTAGAGTTACCCAGTAAGTTGGGGCCTCACCCACGATGCTCCGTGCGGTGAAGTATGGCCTGTTTGGCCCCAAGTAGAGCATTGGGACCGCGTGCGAATTGATAACTGAATTGTCGGAGTTTGGCGCTGTGCCGTCGAGTGCGACATATTTCTGTTGGGTCAGTGGTGGTCTGTTTGTGTATGGTGTATCGTGCGGCTGGAGTTCTGCAGTGACCAGCATCGCCGGCGCTTCCTCGTGCCGGCTGGGGTGCTTGTCCAGGCTGGGCTGCTTTCGTGGCGCTTTCACCCGAGGAGACCTAGACGAGAACCGTGTGGACATGTACACTGGATTAATCTACCCGACGACTGCATAGCCCTTTGCGGCTGGATTGTGTTTGTTTTGGTCCTGTGATTTATGGAGCGGAGAGTCGCCGGCGCCTACACGTGTGGGATTTGCCCTGTGAGGGGCCAGGTCGAGTCTGCGCCTCAGAGAGCCTGGGGCCGGCTGGCTTTCTTCACTGTGGAGCTGCAGTCTGCGGAGAGCAGCTGTGTTCGTCTGTGGATCAAGAGACTGTTGCACCGTCTCCTGTACTTGGAGTCTCCTTAGTCATCGTTGACCAGACTCTCTGCTACCGACGGATCCTCTGCCCCTGCTGGCTTGCGACCGGGGGGACCCTTCCAGTATCTCCCGCTATGTATTGCTAGTGTACCATAGATGTAATTCCCTAGGATTCGGGTCGTATAATTACCTCCTGCGTAACCAGAGAATGGACATTCATTATTGATTTGCCTACGCACATTCCTTTGCCTTATAAGCGCATCCAAAGTATAGAGAAGTATATTATGTACCTTTTGCTGCAATAAATACTTGATTACACCTTTGTGTGGAACCGGTTCATTGTGGGAAGTGTTCATCATATTTATATATCATGTACTGTATGGCCAGTAATTAAAGTACATAAAGCGGTAGTGGTTTAATGATACCATACTTATCAATACAGTCAGGGAATTGTACCCCTCATTTACAATTGGTCCTTCGAGCCGGAGGGTAACTAGCGTAATATTAATATAGTGGTATTAATATTGACATGGCCTATGATGAACACTCCACAAAACGGTTCTCCTAAAGTAGATCGCCCGCAGCGTAGACGGCAGACACCTCAGTACTTAGAGGATTACGTTGCCAATATACTACCTAGCTTTCTACAGACGGTAAACGCGGAAAAAGTAGATAGTAAAATTATGTCCGACCCTATCGACCAGGCTACCCCGCCAATAGAGGCCCTAGTGGGTTCTAACGTAACTGACCAAGCTCACGGTAGGGACCAGGAGGGACCCGACATGACTTTACCCCCCGCCAAGACCGAAGAAGTAGTCCCCGGAGAGCTCCAGGATAAAGACAGCCCTCCAGGGATGGAACTCTACCCGCTACAAGAAGAGGAGAGCACCCCGGAGATGGATCTCCAGGACTCGCCACAGGAGAACAGATCTCCAACGAGTACTGCCAGGAGCGGATCACCTCAACCAGCGTCTTCCCCCAGCGAGGCGGACAAGATGCTGGCACAGGCATTCCTCGCCAGCCTAGCAGCCTCAACAGAGCGCGATCGACTCCAAGCACAGATGCTTAGTGAGCGCGAACATTCTTCCATGGAAAGAGAACGCCTTCAGGCGCAGCAACGGAGCGACGAAGATCGTATACGTCTAGAGATTAGACGCCTTCAGACGGAAGAGAATATGGTAAGGGACCGGGCCGAAGCCCAGCGCGCCGCCGCCGAAGCCCAGCGCGCCGCTGCCGGTGCCCAAAGAGAAGCAGAGCACGACCTCGCTCTCACCAAGCGCGAAGCCGAGCGCGACCGATTACAAGCACAGATAATGGAGCAGCTGATCACCAGGGCAACACCCCCTCTCTCCGCACGGGGTTCCAGGGCCTCGTCAAGACAAGGGTCAAGGGCACCCTCCCCTACCCGATCAAGCGACCCTGAGCCCGACCACCAGAGAGAGCCTATACCCCCCTCCGAACCCCTTCCCCGACCGGTCCAAGTGAGACCCAGCTACAAGGAAGAAACCGCGGAGAGGCTAAATAGACGACTACAGGATCTAGAGGACCTGCCAGAGGAAGAAGAAGAGGGAGAGGAGGAGAGTCAAGCCCGACAGCAGCACAGTACTCCACAGGACCAGGAGGTCCAGTACAGCCCAGGCTCTACCCCCGCGGCTCTGCGCTACAGACCCCCGACTCAATTCACGGGTGAGCTTGACGCACAACCAGCCCCGAGGAATAGCACCTGGATACGCGGGCCATGGTACCCAGCAGGTACCAGCCCACCAAGAGGTGTAAGAGGAGACTCGCCTAGGAGGCCTCTCTTCCAACGCTCACCGATGTGCCAGCCATCCATGGCATCATACATTGGCACACCGACGTTTCCGGACTTCACCCACGAGAACAGAGCACAGTACACGGAGCTACGAATGTGCTTAGAGACAATGATGTCCGATGTAGCTGATGAACCGTACAAGTATGCTATCCTACTGAAGCACCTCAAGGTGCCCCGAGCGCACAATATAGCGCTGGCCTATGCCACCTCTACTACCCCATACACAGCGGCTCTGGCAGCACTCGACCAAAGATATGGACGCATATGGGACTACGTAATACAAGAGATAAGGCATATTGACCGCCTACCCCCAGCCACAGACAATCGCTCACTAGATGACCTGTCTATCAAGGTACAATCCCTGGTAGGGATGCTGGGGGCGCAAAGAGAAAAGGGTATGCACGAACTGTACGCGAACTCTAATGTCGAGAGGATTTTAGAGAAGCTTCCGCCCGCCCGACAAGAGCGCTTCAGGCGGCAAAGAGACCACCGTGATCCTAACGGCCCCGAGCCATCCCTCCTAGACCTAGCCGACTTCCTGGCGAGAGAAGTCAACAGCCTACGGTTGGATACGTTCATGCGGAGCACCCCAAGCTCCAGAGAGGGACCTAGGAGAGCAAACGATGGCCGAAGATTGGTGACCGTCATGCACCAATCAGAATCAGTACCGAGCAGCAAGAACCACAGTACCCCCTCGATGAAAGAGAAGTGGAAGATGGTGTGCCCGTACTGCGAAAAGGAACACTGGTTGTCACAATGTGACACGTTCAAGAAGATGACCGCCGACGAGGTGAGTCAATGGATAAAGTCCAACCGACGCTGTTACCGATGTGCGCGCAGTCACATGGCAGCCGATTGCCGCTTAAAGAAGAGGTGTAATCGGTGTGACGGAGCCCACCTAGATGTCCTACACGACAGTAACAGAAGAAAGCCTGCACCCTCAAGCAGCACAAAGGCAAGTGTTATGTACATTGACCCCGCCAGCAGCGGGGGCGCCCGGGTGCTCTTAAAGGTGGTCCGCGTAACACTGAGTTACCAAGATAAGATCATGGACACTTACGCCGTCCTTGACGATGGGTCAGAGAAGACCCTTCTCCTCGCGTCCGCTGCGGCCCAGCTGGGGCTGCGGGGGAGCGAAAACCAGATGACGATTCGGACAATAAGAAGAGATCTAAAGACGATAAAGGGCGAGAATGTCTCCTTCACTATCGCAGCAAGCGGGCAGCCAGAGAGACGGTATAGGATTACTAACGCTTTCACCAGCCAAGAAATAGGCCTGTCGCAGTACACCTACCCCATCGCCAAGCTGATGGATAAATATGTGCACCTGCGTCAACTACCTATACCGCTCATAGACGGTGCCACCCCGACCCTGCTGATAGGCTCCGACCATGCAGACCTCATCGTCCCGATAGACCGGGTCCACACAGGGCCCAGAGGCTGTCCTGCAGCAGTCGAGACCCGCCTAGGATGGACATTACAAGGCCCCCTCGCTAAGTCTCTTAACCGAACAGCAGCCACTAACTGCCTCCACTCCAGAGTGACAGAAGAAGACACCACCCTCCTACAGCATGTCGAGAGGCTATGGACACTAGAGACAATGCCCTTTAAGAACGAAAAGAAAGACATTCGTTCCAAGGAAGACATTTACGCTATAGCCCTCCTCGAGCAGGGTACAAAGAGAGTCAAAGTCAACGGAGTGATGAGATACGCAACTCCACTCCTGAGGTGAGAGGGTATGCCTACCTTCCACGCCCCAAAAGAAGCGACGGAGCGGTATCTATTGAACACAGAGCGGCGCCTAGCCAGAGACCCCGCTCAAGAGACGGTGTACCGCGCTGAGATTAACAAGCTAATCACAGCGGGACACATAAAGAAAATTGACATTAAAGAGGCCGATCAGACGACCGAATCATGGTACGTGCCGCACCACAAAGTCCACCACAACGGCAAGGATCGTATTGTGTTCAACTGCAGCTACCAGATCGGATCACAAAATCTGAATAAAGAGCTCTTGCCCGGCCCAACACTCGGCCCCTCTCTACTAGGCGTGTTACTACGTTTCCGCCAAGACAAGGTGGCCATCAGCGGCGACATCAAAGGGATGTTCCTGCAGGTGAGACTAGTGGAGGAGGACAAGCCCCTTCTGCGGTTCCTATGGAGAGAGAGGATCGGGGATGAGCAACCAGCCATCTATCAATGGGAAGTCCTCCCTTTCGGAACCACATGCAGCCCATGCTGTGCTACGTTTGCACTACAAAAACACGTCGCAGAGGACCCAGCAGCTGATGAAGAGGTCCGACAAAGTGTAGGAAATAGTTTCTACGTGGACAACTGTCTGCAAAGCGTCTCGACGCCAGAAGAAGCCGAGGCCCTTCTACTCAAGCTCTGCGCCTCCCTGATCAAAGGCGGCTTTGATCTCAGGCAGTGGGCCAGCAGCGACCCGCAAGTATTGCGCAGCCTCTCCCCCGAGGACAAGGCAGCAAGCAGCGAGACCTGGATGGCGACCATCCCAGGAGAAGCCCAAGAAATGACATTAGGACTAGTCTGGCGCTTCAAAACAGACTCGCTCCATTATAAACACACACCCCTGACCAAGGAGCAGGGAAGGTCGACTGCACTACCGACCACCAGACGGAGTGTATACAGAACACTCGCCAGACAATATGACCCGTTGGGATGTATTCTACCTTACACCACCAGGGCAAAGATGATTGTAAGAGCGTTATGGGACAAGGACCAGGGCTGGGACGACCCCATACCCGAACACCTTGCATCCACATGGAGAGAGTGGGAGACGGAACTCAGCTCACTCCCAGGTGTCAACATACGCCGCAGCTACTTCCCACCCACAGTGAGGTCGGAGACGTGCCAGATGGACCTGCACGTCTTCAGCGACGCCTCCGAAGTAGCCTACGGTTCGGTGGCCTACTTGCGTGCCCGAGAGGAGGGAGGAGAAATACATACTGCTTTCATCCTGGCTCGCTCAAGAATAGCCCCACGAAAGCAACAATCTATCCTGCGTCTAGAGCTCTGCGCAGCCCTAGCAGGAGCGCAACTCGCCACGTTAATCCAACGTGAACTCACCATTCCGGTGCAAAGAACAATCTTGTGGTCAGACTCCACGACAGTACTCACATGGATCCGGTCTGATTCGTGCAGATACAAGGTCTTCGTGGGAGTCAGAGTCACAGAGATTCAAGATTTAACAGAAGTAGCAAGCTGGAGGTATGTGGACACAAAACACAACCCAGCTGACGTCATCACCCGGGGAATGTCCCTGGATGACCTCACCCGTCACAACCTATACAGTGACGGGCCAGAGTTCCTCAAGCTCCCGGAAGAAGAGTGGCCTACACCCACCCCACGGGAAGCGAGTAAAGAGGAGGCCGAAAACAAGAAATCTATGTTCTGTGGATTGAACACACTCGTCTCCACAGACCCCGACATAGACGATTGCCTCACCCTAGAGAGTGCGCAGCTAAAGACATTCCTGTGGCACCACCCAGAGGTTCAGCTCACTACTGACATTACAGCAGCTGACTACGAAGAAGCAGAACTTCTTCTACTACAACGAGCCCAGAGAGACTCGTTCCCCGATGAGCTAGATTGTCTACAGGGAGCAAAGCCCGTCCCATCAGACAGCAGACTGCTCCACCTAGCCCCCGAGAGCGACGCCCATGGTCTCATCAGAGTGGGTGGTCGTCTGCGGAGAGCTCCAGACTTACCGGATGACGTCAAGTACCCGATAGTCTTAAACAGCCGACACAAGGTCACAGAGCTGATCATAAAGAAATACGACGAGGATGTGCATCACGCCGGGGCAGAGAGAGTCTTCGCGGAGATCAGACGTCGTTATTGGATACTGCAAGGGAGAGAAGCAGTGCGGCGCTTCCAGCGAACCTGTCTAGACTGTCGTAAGTGGCGAGCGCAGCCCAGTATACCCCGGATGGCTGACCTACCTCCCTGTCGCCTCCGACTCGGCGACAAGCCTTTTCACTCCACCGGTATGGACTGTTTCGGCCCGCTGTATATAAAGAAAGGAAGAGGAACCGAGAAGCGGTGGGGTATTGTATTCAAATGCATGACCACCCGAGCAATGCATATAGAACTCCTTCCAACCATGAGCACAGACTCATTCCTTATGGCCTTCCGAAGATTCACATCACGGAAAGGCAAACCGTCTATATTATTGTCTGATCACGGGACAAACTTCAAAGGCGGAGAAAGAGAGCTGAGAGAGAGCTTCCAAGCTATGGGCCCAGAACTTAAGACCCACCTCGCTCCATCCCAGATTGACTTCCAGTTTAATCCCCCGAACGCACCTCACTTCGGTGGAACTTGGGAACGAGAAGTACGTTCAATAAAGACAGCCCTGTACGCCGTGCTTGGGGCCCAGACCGTGGCGGAAGAAGTCTTAATGACAGTCCTCACGGAGATCGAGGGAGTATTGAACTCAAAGCCCCTCGGTTACATCTCAAGTGATGTAGCAGATGTCGACCCAGTCACCCCCAACACACTCTTGATGGGGCAGCTGGACCCCGCGCTACCACAGACAATGTACAGGCCTGAAGAAGCGAACGGCCGAAGAATGTGGAGGTACAGTCAAGTATTGGCTGACAAGTTTTGGAACAGCTTCCTACTCCACTATCTACCGTCTCTACAGACCCGCCAGAAATGGGTGAAAGAGAGAGACAATTTGACAGAAGGAACAGTCGTCATGATTATCGACCAGTCACTACCCCGAGCTATGTGGCCGGCTGGCCGCGTAAGCAAAGTGATCACCGGTGCCGACGGAAAGGTCCGAGCAGCCGAAGTGCTCGTCCAAGGACGGATCTACACCCGACCCGTGGCGAGGCTAATAGAACTGCCAAGGCTCCCCGATACTATCGATGACGACCATGACCCCATGACTTTGTGAACTGCCCGACCCCTCACAACAGACATTGAGTAGTGGACAGTGCGGTTAATCTGTCTCTGCTTAGCTAATTAGGTGGGACTAATTAGGAGGCGGCTGTTACAAAGGATCAGATTAAACCGAATATATATATTTATTGATTGATATATATTGCATAGTATTTGTATATCGTTTGATATCCCTTGTATATTCCTTGTACATATACACGGAATATCACTTTAGACCAGACCATAATATTTCATTCTCCTATTGGACAGCGGTCCACAGGCGCCAGAGCCATGCCTCCAGAGTCAGGTTCAAGGCCACCGACAAGACATGTCTGTACATGCCCGGCCTTGCCCAGGGATACGAGACAGAAATGAGGTTGGCACTAGATTGTTCGCCGTGCATATAAATATGGCGCAGGTGAATACAGAAGTAGAGTTACCCAGTAAGTTGGGGCCTCACCCACGATGCTCCGTGCGGTGAAGTATGGCCTGTTTGGCCCCAAGTAGAGCATTGGGACCGCGTGCGAATTGATAACTGAATTGTCAGAGTTTGGCGCTGTGCCGTCGAGTGCGACATATTTCTGTTGGGTCAGTGGTGGTCTGTTTGTGTATGGTGTATCGTGCGGCTGGAGTTCTGCAGTGACCGGCATCGCCGGCGCTTCCTCGTGCCGGCTGGGGTGCTTGTCCAGGCTGGGCTGCTTTCGTGGCGCTTTCACCCGAGGAGACCTAGACGAGAACCGTGTGGACATGTACACTGGATTAATCTACCCGACGACTGCATAGCCCTTTGCGGCTGGATTGTGTTTGTTTTGGTCCTGTGATTTATGGAGCGGAGAGTCGCCGGCGCCTACACGTGTGGGATTTGCCCTGTGAGGGGCCAGGTCGAGTCTGCGCCTCAGAGAGCCTGGGGCCGGCTGGCTTTCTTCACTGTGGAGCTGCAGTCTGCGGAGAGCAGCTGTGTTCGTCTGTGGATCAAGAGACTGTTGCACCGTCTCCTGTACTTGGAGTCTCCTTAGTCATCGTTGACCAGACTCTCTGCTACCGACGGATCCTCTGCCCCTGCTGGCTTGTGACCGGGGGGACCCTTCCAGTATCTCCCGCTATGTATTGCTAGTGTACCATAGATGTAATTCCCTAGGATTCGGGTCGTATAATTACCTCCTGCGTAACCAGAGAATGGACATTCATTATTGATTTGCCTACGCACATTCCTTTGCCTTATAAGCGCATCCAAAGTATAGAGAAGTATATTATGTACCTTTTGCTGCAATAAATACTTGATTACACCTTTGTGTGGAACCGGTTCATTGTGGGAAGTGTTCATCATATTTATATATCATGTACTGTATGGCCAGTAATTAAAGTACATAAAGCGGTAGTGGTTTAATGATACCATACTTATCAATACAGTCAGTTTTTTCAAGTTTCTTTAATAGTTGTCATACAGAGGTACAGAATACTTTTGTACAAAATGCTTCTTACTGTTGCGCTCCAGAGACTGTGCATGACAAGATAAGTATGAAATAAAAACATAGTAAAGATTAGAAGTAAAAAAAGAGGTCACAGTGTTCAGTTTAGACATATGTACAATGTTCGTAGACGTAGTTACCATACAATATACAATACTGTGCAGTGTACTAATATACAATACTATATAGTGCAAGGCATAAATGGACGAGGTGCAGTTTAGGTACAATTCACAGTAGGTGTACGAGTTGTAGTGCAAATCCTTTATCAATAAATATAAAGTGTAAGTGTGTTTGTGTGATCTAAAGTGTGGAGAGTGGGTGCTGCAGTGTGTTGTTTGTTTGAGTGAGTGTGTGCGTGTGGGTGTGTGTGCTGTGTGCATTTGATGGTTGTTGCATAGTGATTATTGTTCGTTTAGCGATTATTGTTCGTTTAGCAGCCTGATGGCCTGGGGATAGAAGCTCCTTCTGAGTCTTTCTGTGCTCGCCTTAAGACTTCGGTATCGCTTGCCTGACGGCAGCAGTTCAAAGAGGAATTGTACCCCTCAGTTACAGTAGGTATGCATATTTAAGGGGACCGCATGGATGGTGTACTGGTGGGTGGTGTCCGACCGATTATGGTGGGCCGGTCTGGGCCAAAAATGCCAGGGCCGATTTTTGGTCCCAGTCCAGCCCTGGTTGACGGTCAGTCCCATCCTGCTGTACGCTCTCACCGCAGCATTAAGAACAGACTGGAGGTCAGTCCCATCCTGCTGTACGCTCTCACCGCAGCATTAAGAACAGACTGGAGGTCTTGTGGGCTATGAGATACAAGAGCACAAGAGTCGTCTACGTAGGACTCTCTCCCTTTGCAGTTTGCTGGTTGCCTGGAGCCTCCTTATGTTAAAGAGGTTGCCATCTAGACGAAAGTTCACTGCCACACGGCTGCTGTCCTCAATCTCCTTGTGGAGAAGTTGGGTGACACATAGCAGGACAATGTTAAAAAGTACTGGTGCTAGTACACACCCCTGCCTAACTCCTGTATGTACAGGGAATGGGGGAAGACTCTTGTCCTCCTATACTCACCCGAGCAGTCATTCCATCATGAAATTGGCGGAGGATGTTAACAAACTTGCTAGGGCAGCCAAACCTGAGAAGGACTTCCCACAACAGTTCTCTCTAGACAGCGTTGAAAGCTTTGGAGAGATCAACAAGGGCCATGAACCGGTCCTGATGCTGTTCTCTGCACTTTTCCTGCAGCTGTCGAGCTGTGAAAATTATGTCTACCGTGCTCCTGCTCTTCCTAAAACCGATTCAGGCAGTACTGATTCAGTGATGTTGTTAAAAAGCCTCTGAACCTTCGCCAGGACCTTACCGGCAACAGCAAGATACCTCTCTATCTCTCTCTCTCACTCACACTCTCTCTCACACACACACACACACACACACACACACACACACACACACACACACACACACACACACACACACACACACACACACACACACACACACACACACACACACACACACACACACACACACACACACACACACACACACACACACACACACACACACACTTATTTTAAAATCCAAGCTACCACCAAACCACCACAACATACCACCAAACTACATACCACCAAACTACCACAACATACCAAACTACCACAACATACCACCAAACCACCACAACATACCACCAAACCACCACAACATAC
Source organism: Notolepis coatsorum (assembly GCF_963971535.1). Classification (NCBI taxonomy): domain Eukaryota; kingdom Metazoa; phylum Chordata; class Actinopteri; order Aulopiformes; family Paralepididae; genus Notolepis; species Notolepis coatsorum. Next base: position 79,375,228 of record NC_140167.1, read on the forward strand.
CACCAAACCACCACAACATACCCCCCAAACTACATACCACCAAACTACCACAACATACCACCAAACTACCACAACATACCACCAAACCACCACAACATACCACCAAACCACCACAACATTAGGGGTGGGAATCACCAGTTTCATCATGATACGATACGATATCGATTCTTTGGACAACGATACGATATTTGCCGATATCACAAAGTCTCTCACGATACAATACGATACGATTAGATTCAGGTGCCTGCGATCGATATGAGATGATATCATATGCCCATTTAACACAATCAGTTATAAGACTCGCCACAGGATTTTCAAAATAAGAGTATCGATATGAATCGATCTTATTACATCGCATCGATCCGATTCGATCGTTGATAATTACATCGATGTATCGATCTGGATCGATGTATCGTCCCACCCCTACACAACATACCACCAAACTGCCACAACATACCACCAAACTGCCACAACATACCACCAAACTACCACAACATACCACCAAACTACCACAACATACCACCAAACTACAACAAAATACCACCAAACTACCACCAAACTACAACAACATACCACAACATACCACCAAACCACCACAACTTACCACCAAACCACCACAACATACACCCAAACTACATACCACCAAACTACCACAACATACCACCAAACTACCACAACATACCACCATACTACCACAACATACCACCAAACTACCAAAACATACACCCAAACTACATACCACCAAACTACCACAACATACCACCAAACTACAACAAAATACCACCAAACTACAACAACATACCACAACATACCACCAAACCACCACAACATACCCCCAAACTACATACCACCAAACTACCACAACATACCACCAAACTACCACAACATACCACCAAACTACAACAACATACCACCAAACCACCACAACATACCCCCAAACTACATACCACCAAACTACCACAACATACCACCAAACTACCACAACATACCACAACATACCACCAAACCACCACAACATACCACCAAACTACCACAACATACCACCAAACTACAACAACATACCACCAAACTACAACAACATACCACCAAACAAAAAAAACATACCACCAAACTACAACAACATACCCATGACGTACCACAAAACAACAACAACAAACCACCAAACTGCCACCAAACTACCACAACATAACACCAAACTACCACCAAACTACAACAACATACCGCCAAACTACAACAATATACCACCAAACCGTCACCAAACTACCACACCATACAACTACAACAACATACCACGAAATACCAGAATCTACCACAACCTACCACAACCTACCACAACCTACCACCAAACTACAAAGATTTACCACCAAACTACCACAACATATCACCAAACTACCACAATCTACCACAACCTATCACCAAACCACCACCAAAGTACAATAACCTATCACCAAACCACCACCAAAGTACAACAACCTACCACCAAACTACCACAACCTACCACCAAATAGTTTAAAAGTACAGCCTATGGTCCAGGATGGTCTGCTAACAGAAGGGGTGTCCTGGCCCATGGGAGCCCTGGACCACGGCAACAGTCTCTAACAGTCTAGAACCATCAAGTCAATATGTTTATAATCACATGAAAACTAATGTAACATAGTATGAGAGAACACTGCTGTATACCTCACATCAGCTGTCATCTCACGTTCATATTTCACAATGATTACACAAAGATAACAATAAGAGTTGACAGCTGTAGCTGAACACAGAGAGTAAAAGTGTCTCAGAAGAAGTCACTATCCTCCCGTCCTGCTGTCCTCCTGACAGCCTCTCTTCACGTGCCCAGAGTCTGCTGTCATTGTCATTCCTAACCACACCTCTCAATCACAAAGAACCTCACAACTTTTTCATTCTGCCTGTATTTATACATTTCCCAGCAGGCATTGCCTTTAGACGCCACAGTTTCCTCGGTGAAACCATGGTAGAAAAACAAACAAGCAGCAAGAAAAACAAAACATGTAGAGTCTCCTGAAATACCTTGGAGATGCCCGAAGGACGACGCTGGACAGATGAGTAGATAGAATCCCTCTCTCTCTCTCCCTCCCTCCCTCTCTCCCTCTCTTCCACAGTCTGGCTGCTTCCTCGCTGCTCTCTGTAGGATAGAATGCTTGAAGCCCGGCTGGCATATCTAATTAGAAGGGAGGCTGGTGCTTCTATCAGGCTGAGAATCTACCTCTCCAATCGCTCCTGTCTCAATCTTCCCCATCTCTGATTTTCTTTTATATTTATGCCGGAATATTTAATTGTAGACAAAAGGTTAGTGTGGGCTCTATTCAGTGCTCACAGGCAGGCTAATCTCTTCTAAAAGGCTTGACATTTCAGGCTTTTCAAAAGGGGCCTGAAAAAATTATATCCCCGCTTTTGTTAATCAATGAAGTAGAACTCACCCGAACAAAAGAATTAAATTGCTTGGTTGGGTTAATAAAACACAGTGAAATGGCAGCTTCCTGTGGGCTTTGTGCCACCAGCTCCAGTCTACACAGTCTGCACTGTAATTCCAGATGATTTTAGAGGCAACACTCCCATTTCACCACAGTGGGCTTTTCAAATCCCATTGAAAGAACAGCTAGTGGGGCTGATTGGAGCCCTTTGCCTGTCTGGCTGACTCACTCTGGCTGGCTGGCTGGGTGACTACATGGCTGTATGGATGGCTACGTGGCTGGCTACATGTTTGGCTACATGGCTGGCTACATGGCTGTCTGGATGGCTACATGTCTGGCTACATGTCTGTCTGGATGGCTACATGTCTGGCTACAAGACTGGCTACATGACTGGCTGGATGACTACATGTCTGGCACCAAGACTGGTTACATGACTGGCTGGATGACTACATGTCTGGCTACATGTTTGGCTACATGTCTGGCTACATGACTGGCTGGATGACTACATGTCTGGCACCAAGACTGGCTACATGACTGGCTGGATGACTACATGTCTGGCTACATGTCTGGCTACATGTTTGGCTACATGTCTGGCTACATGTTTGGCTACATGTCTGGCTGCTACATGTCTGGCTGGCTGGGGGGGAGGGAAATCCAGTTTCCTCATTTGACTTTTCCGGCAAGCCATCTGAAGAGATTGAAGTGATTGCCGAGCCGGAAAACAGCGTGGAATACATATTTACAGTACCCAGCGCTGAATCAATAAACACGATCGATATTTGGAATGGCGATCAGGAATTGGAATAATCTTTTAGGAGAACATCTAATCTGAGGTAAGGAATCTATTTTACCAGTCTTAGGATAATTGGATCTGTTTTCCCTGCGTGTGTGTGTGTGTGTGTGTGTGTGTGTGTGTGTGTGTGTGTGTGTGTGTGTGTGTGTGTGTGTGTGTGTGTGTGTGTGTGTGTGTGTGTGTGTGTGTGTGTGTGTGTGTGTGTGTGTGTGTGTGTGTGTGTGTGTGTGTGTGTGTGTGTGTGTGTGTGTGTGTGTGTGTGCACGCTGATCAGGAAATGAGAGAATAGATTTTTATAGGCCGAAAAATTACAACGTTTTTGTATATGCCAGAATATTCCAGTAAATGCCGTTTATCACGGAATCTTAATATTTTCCTGAAACTTTCAAGAAAACGAGGGCTTTTCAAAATGCTATAAAACGGAAATGAACCGATTAAAAAACAATCTGTTTCGACAATGTTGACTGCAAACAAGACATTGATAAGCGACGGGCAGATTAGACACATAGCCATAATTTAAGACATAGATTATGCGTTCACAACCCTATCATTGAAGTGGGTGCTGGCATTCAACCATGTTTTACCATGTTAACCAGTGGCATCCAAAGTGTTAATGTCCCCATGGGCCGGACACGTCTTCTTTAAACAAGTCAAGAAGAAACATCACAATAAGTCAAGAACAAAACAAGAACACCATAAAGTCAAATTTTTTTTTAAATAAATGCCAAATAAATAAATGCTACATGGCTAGCTGGCTACATGGCTAGCTGGCTACATGTCTGGCTACATGGCTAGCTGGGTGGCTGACTTGCTTGCTGTATAGACTCTCTTTATTTAGAAATTACCACTGAAGACAGACACCAGGTCCACCATTTATAATTTATATACTGCCCATGCCTTGCAAAAACATTGTAATTATGCAAATGTGTGTCCCATTGTGTTCCAGCAGTTTTATGTTCTGGATGAAATTACTCCTGAAACACACAGACAGCTTGCATAATGCTACTACTACACCGCCTGGGTTCTCACACTGTAGGTCCTATAGGGTGAGTCTACATGTCTCATAGGTCCTATAGGGTGAGTCTACATAGGTCCTATAGGGTGAGTCTACATGTCTCATAGGTCCTATAGGGTGAGTCTACATAGGTCCTATAGGGTGAGTCTACATGGGTCCTATATGGTGAGTCTACATGGGTCCTATAGGGTGAGTCTACATGGGTCCTATATGGTGAGTCTACATGGGTCCTATAGGGTGAGTCTACATGGGTCCTATAGGGTGAGTCTACATGGGTCCTATAGGGTGAGTCTACATGGGTCCTATAGGGTGAGTCTACATGGGTCCTATCTATAGGGTGAGTCTACATGGGTCCTATAGGGTGAGTCTACATGGGTCCTATAGGGTGAGTCTACATGGGTCCTATAGGGTGAGTCTACATGGGTCCTATAGGGTGAGTCTACATGGGTCCTATAGGGTGAGTCTACATGGGTCCTATAGGGTGAGTCTACATGTCTCATAGGTCCTATAGGGTGAGTCTACATGGAGAGCCAGTATGAACTCAGGGGAACATGTGTCTTCAAAAACACAAAAGCAAGTAGATGTATATCTGTTAAAGGGGTAAACCTGTGGAATAACTGTGACAACGAATACAAAATGTGTAGTTCGATTCATAAATTTAAGATTTTTTTCAAATATGAGATGATACATAAATATACAACTTTATTATAAATGTGCATACGTTTTGTATATTACTGTATATAACTATACACTATAACTATGAAACTTCCGTAACCTTTTGTTTTTGCAAAATTATGTTCTAAAACAATATTTTTTTATTTGATATAAAAATGTAATGTAGAAAGGGTAGGCAATATAAGCCCCGGCTTCAGCCTACACCTTTTCGGTATTTTTTTTCTTTTTTATATACATTTCCTACTACTGTACATATGTATGTATGTACTCATTGCTTTGTAAAAGAAGACTGAAATAAAGACAAAATCATTAATTCTATAGGGTGAGTCTACTGTCTCATAGGTGCTATAAGGCAACAGTCTAGTTAACCTCGTTCCCAGCTTTATCCCAGTTTATTTGATTCAATCACTGAACTCAACCATATTTGGGACAGGCCTTTAATTCCTTTCGCACAAAACTCTTACACAAATAGTTTATTTAAACCAGTATGAATATTACTTATTGTTAAAAAATATTGAATAATCAATGACAAAACATTACATACCTATGGCAGACTGGGAGAGAGCTGGGGGAGGGGCCTGGGGGTTTGGTTGTCAGCCAATCACCACGTCCTCTCCTGACAGTGTCCGTTATTCACAGCTGCTCCTAATCACGTATCAATTAGTCAATAATGCCCAACGTTCTAGATGCAATCTACAGTCAATAACCTACACTGTCTATCTGTATAGTCAAGTCAAGTCAAGTCAAGAGTTTTAATTGTCACGGCATACAGGTATACAATGAAATGCGGCTGGTCTTGCCCGCGACGATGTGCAATACAGTGGTACAACATATAATAGAATCCAATAAAAATACAGTGGTACAACATATAATAGAATCCAATAAAAACAACAGTGCAATAAACAGGTACATGGTGTGCCATCTCGGTATCTGTACATAGTATTTACAGAGCATATAGGACATGCTAGGTAGCTTTAGTAGTGCAATACACTGTTCCTGATGTTATACTAATTTAAAGTGGCCTTTCCTCTGGCCATAAGTGTGCGTGTGTGCGGCATGAGTGTTAAAGTGGCTGCTAGTGTGTGAGCGTGCTCAGCGTGCGTGTCGTGTATGTGCTTGTGTGTGCTTGTGTGTGGATAGTTCAGTTTCTGTGTCTCTCAATGTTCATTGTTCAAGGCTCTGATGGCCTGGGGGAAGAAGCTTAGCCTAAGCCTCTCCGTCCTAGTAGCTGGGGTTCGCAGGCGTCTGCCTGACCTCAGCAGCTGGAACAGGCTGTTATTGGGGTGGTGGGGGTCTTTCATTATCCTGCAGGCTCTGGATTTGCACCTCTTGTTGTATAGAGCCTGCAGGGGAGGTAGCGCAATACCCGTGGTACGCTCGGCTGAGCGCACCACTCTCTGTAGGGCCTTCTTGTCCTGTGCCGTGCTGTTCCCATACCAGGCAGTGATGTTTCCGGTCAAGATGCTCTCTACAGCTCCTGAGTAGAAGGACTGGAGTATCTTCCCCGATACTCTGAACTTCCTTAACTGTCTCAGGTGGTAGAGGCGCTGCTTCGCTTTCTTTACTACTGTGTCTATGTGTGTTGACCATGTCAGATCCTCTGAGATGTGGACCCCCAGGTACTTGAAGCTGCTCACCCTGTCCACGGTAGCCCCGTTAATCATCAGTGGTGTGTGTGTCTCCTGCTGTCCTCTCCTATAATCCACGATCAGCTCCTTGGTTTTACCAATGTTCAGGAGCAGGCTGTTGTCCTGGCACCAACGTTCCAGTACCTCAACCTCCTCTCGGTAGGCCTTCTCGTCGTTGTCCGAGATCAGCCCCACCCCCACCGTGTCGTCTGCGAACTTCACTATGGAGTTGGAGCTGAACTTGGCCACACAATCGTGTGTGTAGAGTGAGTACAGCAGGGGGCTTAGAACACAGCCCTGGGGGGACCCGATGCTCAGGGTGATGGTGTTGGAGGTCTGACCCCCCACCCTGACCGCCTGGGGTCTTTCACTCAGAAAGTCCAGTACCCAGGCGCTCAGGGCGGAGCTCAGACCTAGCTCGATCAGCTTGTCCACCAGTCTGGTGGGGACTATGGTGTTGAACGCTGAGCTGTAGTCAATGAACAACAGTCTCACATAGCCCCCCTTCTGACGGTCAAGGTGGAAGAGAGTGCTGTGCAGTACCTGGGAGACCGCGTCGTCAGTGGACCTGTTTGTCCTGTATGCAAATTGCATAGGGTCCATATCACTGGGGAGAGAGGCACAAATGTGGTCCTTGACCAGCCTCTCGAAACATTTCATGACCACAGAGGTGAGTGCCACCGGTCTGTAGTCATTTGGACATGTTGGGGAGGGTTTCTTCGGTACAGGGATGATGGTAGACATCTTGAAGCAGGCAGGGACTACTGACTCCACCAGGGATTGATTAAATATGGCGGTGAACACCGGGGCAAGCTGGTTTGCACAGGACTTAAGTATGCGTCCTGTTATACCATCTGGGCCCGCAGCCTTCCTGGTGTTCACCTGCATAAATGCTCTTCTCACACTGTGTTCCGACAACGAGAGAGCGCCCCCGCCCCCCCGCGGTTGCCCCCCCCCCCTCCACAACAGCCGGTGCGCCAGTGACGTCACTAGCCAGAGGGCTAGCGGCGACACTGTCTACACCGAACCGAGCGTAGAAGGAGTTGAGTTTGTCTGCGAGAGAGGCGTCGTCGCTCCCCATTGAGGGGGCGCTGACTTTGTAGTCAGTTATTGTCTTCAGTCCCCTCCACAAGCCTCTTGTGTCGTTTTGTGCCATTTGTGTCTCCAGTTTCTCAGCATATGTCCTCTTAGCAAGTTTAACAGCCTTGCGCAGAGTGTAGACTCTCTGCCCAGGTTATAAGCCGTGGTGCGTGAGTTCAGGGCTGCTCTTATAGTGCTGTCCACCCAAGGTTTCTGGTTTGGGAAAACCCGCGCCTTCTTTGTGAGGACAATACCGTCTGCCACTGTTGTTATGTAACTCACAACGGTATCAGCGTACTCGCTGACGTCACTGGCGCTTCCTTTAAACATGTCCCAGTCTGTGTCCTCGAACGCATCACGGAGCGCGGCCTCTGATTCGTCAGACCACTTTTTTGTCTCACGTGACACGACGACGTCACGCGATCTTTGTTTGTATGCAGGAATTTAAAAAATGGAGTCGTGATCGCTCGCGCTTGCAGCGCCCATCAGTGGCGGAGCCGCTACAGCCTTGTAGCCGGCTTTGAACGGGGTGTAACAGTGGTCGAGTGTGTTTCCCCCTCTTGTGGAGCAGGCGATGTGCTGAAAAAAGGTCGGCATCACTTTTTTCAGATTTGCCTGGTTGAAGTCACCAGTCACTATCGTCGCGGCTTCCGGGTGCTTGATCTGTTGTTTGTTGAGGTGGTCGTGTAATTCCACCAGCGCTTTGCCAGTATTTGCCTGTGGGTGGATATATACGACGGATATAATGACCGCGGTAAACTCACGGGGTAGGTGGTACGGGCGGCACAGGATTTGGAGATGTTCCATATCTGGGGAGCATGAACTTGAGAGGACATGTACTTCCTTGGGATTAACCCAGAGATTGTTCGTGAGGATGCAGACCCCACCTCCGATGCTCTTCCCAGAGGCTGCCGTGCGATCTGCTCTCAGGACGGTGAAATTGTCCGATGGAGAGACGCTGTTGTCCGGCGTCGCTGGCTTGAGCCATGTCTCCGTGAAACACATGATGTTAACGTCTCTCATCTCCCGTTGGAATCGGACCCTCGCTCTCAAGTCGTCCATCCTTCCCTCCAACGAATGTGCATTCGCCAGAAAGATGGATGGAATTGCTGGACGGTAAGCAGATCTTTTTAATCTAAGTCTGATACCGCCTCGTCTTCCTCTATGCCTCTTTCTGCCGTTTCCTTTGTTGCCGTTCTCCCGCTTGATTTCTGTTAGCCATTCTGGGCATAAAGTGTCTCCCAACTCCTCTTTGAGTCCGGAGTTTAGGTCCATAAGTGTCTGGCGGTCGTATGACATACCCGCCAGTGATGTTTTAATAAAAAAAGTAGAAAAAACAAACATAATAGCAAAAAATGTGCACAATCGTCGCGGAGCTAAACCAAAGGCGACTGACCGGGGTCGCGCCATCACATGTCATATGTATGTCATATATGTTATTGTAGCTGAGGGGTACAATTCCCTGACTGTATTGTTAGATATGATATTTAATACCACTACCTCATGTACTTTAACTTCTGGCCACCCAGTACAAGATATAAGTATGATGAACACTTTCCCACCTGATGAAACGAACCAACACAAATGGACCAAATCGAATATTTAATACAGCAAAGGGTGTACACAATATTCACTTAATTACATTTATGATTTGAAATGTTAAGTATGCACTTTTATGGCAAATGAGTATTCGTAGGTAAATCAACATTGAATGTCCAATCTCTGGTTGCGCAGGGAGTAAGTATACAACCTGGAATATTTAGGAAACGATAGCGATAGTACTTAAATAATTATAGCTGGATACACTAAGGGGGGGGGGGGTTCCCGCTGGTTGTAAGACAGTAGGAGGGGGGGGTTAGAGAAGTCGCTGGCGGTATCCCATCTGGCCGACGGTGTCTTGGGAGAATCCAAAGTCTTAGACCCAGTGCCCACAGAACCTGGGGCCGTAGACGAACACAGCTGGACCCTCTGTGGAACGGTATCTGCCGGTCCACAACGGAGAGACGTGGTGCGACCTCACGTGTAGAGCGCCGCCTCACCTGTAGTCCTCTCCGGGGGGTAATTCCAACACTCGACAGTGTTGGCCTTTATCCATGGAATAATCAAAGCACATAAAGCATAATCCAAGAGCCGTGGAAGGCTCGCCGTCGTCGGGTAGAGTAATCCAATATACAGGTCCAGTCGCTCTTGACCCGGAGCTCCTCGGATGCAATCACCACTAGGGGTCTGACCAGCCTGGATAAGCGTCCAGATAACGTCAGGAACGATGGGGGTACTGATAACTGTAGAACTCGAACCGAACGATGCACCATACATAAATAGACTATTATTAGCTTAATAGAATACGTCCAACTCGACGGTATGGTGCCAAACTATGACCATTCAACTATTAATCTACACGATATCTCAATGCCTATTCTGGGCCAAGTAGGCCCTACTACACCGCACGTGCTTTGTGGGGAGGCTTTTGCGTCTGTCACTCTGTTGGAGGGTAAAGAACTGGACTAAAAGAAAGTTCTACTTTACGAGCGTCATATATATATGCGCTATGAACAAATAGTACCACACGTATTTCGCCCGGCATATTACTGCGCGGAACCGGGGGCTGCCTCGACATGTTAGGCGGCACGATTGAACTTGAACCTAGGGGTATGGCAACCTGGCGCCAGGTTCTAGTCCAATGGTAGAATGAAACTATTATGGGCTGTTTAGTAGAAACGGGGATATTCAATGCATATTGTACAAGGAATATACAGGGGATATCAAACGATATACAAATACAATTAAATATATATATATAAATAAATATACATATTCGGTTTAATCTGATCCTTCACAACAGTTATGATGAATTGAAAATGGGGGACCCTGATGTAAACAAGACGAAAGTCTTTCTCTGGTCTGCATCCCCTTAACAATTGTGTGTATTGAGCTGTACTGTATTGTACCCATTCTGCAATCTGTTAATACAATTTTCAATCAATCAATCAATCAATCAATCAATCAAACACACAGTAACCTACAGTCAGTCATTCAGTGTATAATTAATTAATTTGATATTTATATATTAATAGTACTTATATATGTGTGTGTGTGTGTGTGTGTGTGTGTGTGTGTGTGTGTGTGTGTGTGTGTGTGTGTGTGTGTGTGTGTGTGTGTGTGTGTGTGTGTGTGTGTGTGTGTTGTATGATCAAAAAAGTCCAGTAGACAGTTACAATCCAGTAGATGGCGATAATGCAACAATTATGGTTGCCAACCGCCGTTCAACCAAATAGAAGAAGAAGAACCAAGCCTTTACGACCATAGATATATATAGAACGTTTACGACGCCAGACCAGACAGCGTTATTTCTAATCCTAGCCGCATTTATGGCAGACGCTCTCTGATTGGCACTGACTGACGCTCTCTGATTGGCCACTGCCGCGTTTGCCCAATCGCGTGAAGAGCTGTGTCATTGCCCATTTACACGTCAAACAGCCTGCAAACTACCTGGCGTTCTATTGTCGTGCGACAAACTCTAACCTTAACCAACTTCGAAAGAGTACCTAAGCTTAACCAGTGTAGAAACAGTCGTCGGCCAATCAGAGAGCGTCTTGCCAGAAATGCGGCTAGGTTTAGAAATAACGCCGCCAGACACCGTTTTCCGGCAGCAGAGCACTGCCAGTCTCTGGTAGATGGACCGAAGAAGAGAATAAAAGAGGTCACGCCAGACGGACCAACATAAAGTTATGATCTCAGTCAAACAGAGGAGAAACACAACCTAACAGAGACATGGTGAGTAGGACGAGTCACAGTAAGTTACCTTCAGTTAGCTGTGTCCACTACAGTCCAAACGTCTCCTCACTGGAGGAGAGCAACAGATTCAAGCCGACATGAATCAATGAATAACTACTACTACTAATAATAATAATAATAATACCATGAGATGTTAATCCCACAGTGTCTCAGTTAGCTAATGGGCTAACTGCTAGCCCACATGTGGTTTGTTTACATACAGGAGGCTAGCTACGTTAGCTAGCATGGATATGTAGAATTGGCATGTCACTGATTATTGATTGATTGATCGATTGATTGAAAACTTTATTAACAGATTGCAGAATGGGTACAATACAGCTCAATACACACAATTGTTAAGGGAATGCAGACCAGAGAAATACTTTCGTCTTGTTTACATCAGGGTCCCCCTCAGACAGACGTTATGATATTTATATTGTAGTTATCTAGAATAAATAGCTGAATAAAAGTAGCCTACAATGAATAACATGTACGTACTAAGGACAACAAATACCGTTAGTTATTATTAATTATTACACATAGTATGCCCCCTTGCTCAGTTACCTGGTCAGTCATCTCATCTGTCCTCTCCATATACTGTGTGTGTGTCTGTGTCTCTCAGGCCAGTTCCATGGTGGCTGTGGGCTTGGCATTGGCAGCAGCAGGATTTGCAGGTACGTTTCCCCAGTGGAAGTTGTCCCATCTGTCCTCTGTCCCCTGTCCTCTGTCCTGCATGGCCGGGACACTGGAGAGCAGGTCAGACAAAGTTGCCAGTGAAGAACTGTGTTAAGAATCCATTTCCATAGTTCATGTGGAAGTGTTTGTCTCCAGGGTGATAATTGAAGACATGTCTGACTGGTGTCTGTCTTCAGGATGAGGACGTGTCTGACTGGTGTCTGTCTCCAGGACATGTCTTTGATTGATTGAACATTTTATTAACAGATTGCAGAATGGGTACAGTACAGTACAGCTTAATACATACAATTGTTAAGGGGATGCAGACCAGAGAGAGACTTTCGTCTTGTTTACATCAGGGTCCCCTGATGTCTGACTGGTGTCTGTCTCTTCCAGGTCGCTATGCCATGCAGGCCATGAAACACATGGAGCCTCAGGTCAAGCAGGCGATACAGAGCTTCCCCAAGACGGTACTTTGTGTGTGTGTGGTACCTGGTTAAACAACTGTACAGTGTTGGTGTCCCTGGTCTGCTTTTCATTTATGTGAACATGACTCATTCAAATTGTTGTGTGTGTGGTTTGCAGACCTTTGGAGGATACTACAGAGGAGGATTTGAACCAAAGATGAACAAGAGAGAAGCAGCGCTGGTGTTGGGAGTCAGGTATGTTCTACTGTCTCTGGTGTTAGGGGTCAGGTATGTTCTACTGTCTCTCTGGTGTTAGGGGTCAGGTATGTTCTACTGTCTCTCTGGTGTTAGGGGTCAGGTAGGTTCTGTCTCTCTGGTGTTAGGAGTCAGGTATGTTCTACTGTCTCTCTGGTGTTAGGAGTCAGGTATGTTCTACTGTCTCTCTGGTGTTAGGAGTCAGGTATGTTCTACTGTCTCTGGTGTTAGGAGTCAGGTAGGTTCTACTGTCTCTCTGGTGTTAGGAGTCAGGTATGTTCTACTGTCTCTCTGATGTTAGGAGTCAGGTATGTTCTACTATCTCTGGTGTTAGGAGTCAGGTAGGTTCTACTGTCTCTCTCTGATGTTAGGAGTCAGGTAGGTTCTACTGTCTCTCTCTGAAGCTGAACTTCTCCTCCTTCACCTCTTCAGTCCCACGGCCAACAAGAACAAGATCAGAGAAGCCCACAGGAAGTTGATGATCCTCAACCACCCAGACAGAGGTAACTAAATAGTCATATAATATATACCATAGATATACCATAGAGGAACAACTACTAACTACTATATATATACCATAGATGGAGAGGAATAACTACTAAATACTATTAGGGTTGCAGAATTTCTGGAATATTCAAAGGTGGAAACTTTCCATGGGAATTAACGGGAATAACGTGGAACTATAGGGGTTATTTGTACAGGCTGTATTTATCATGTCATATGCAGATAGAAATATACATATTTGACCAGATCATAAGATCAACCAATATGCACCATGCCAAAAAAAAAAAAGCAATAAGAATAGTCAACAATGTTGGATATTATGAACATACAAATAACTTGTTTATAAAGCTACAAACATTGGAATGTATGGACCTAGTTGATTTCAAAACTGCTCTCATTGTATACAAAGCCAGATATAAATTAATCCCAGGCAACATCCAAAGATGGTTCAGAGACAGGGAAGGAGAATATAATTTAAGAGGGAGAGGGAATCTTAAACAAGCAATGGTACACACACTACGCTGAAAAGCATGTGAATATCCGTTTGTGGAATGACTTACCTGAATACATCAAAATGAGTAAACATATTGCACAATTTAAAAAGCAGCTTAAAAAATACACATTAGATAAATATAGAATTGAGTAATGCGGATAAACATAGTTATGTTATATTGTGTTATGTAGTATTGTATTTACTGCTGTCAAGCGACTAAAATCTTTTCTTTTTGTACTATAAGTAAAAGTATAGAATGTATTATACTAAATTATGTTAAATCAAGTTAAATGTAAATGTAAGGGGGTAGGGATCAATAAGCTTAGCTTCCCTCTACTCCTCTTTTGAACATGTCAACAAACTAACTACATTGCTCTTGACTTTTTGCTTAATTTCTTTTTCATGATTGTTATGTATGACGGAGCTTGATATTGTGATTTGTTTGGAGGAATATGGAGAATACATGTTAACTTTTTTTCATTCATTCATAAGCGGATACAATTGCAAACCTTTCAAAAAAATATATAAATAAATTGTTATTGGTTGAACATTAACACTTTAATCGCCAAAAACGCTGGAACACGGCTTTCCCCGCCATGCTCATTCTGCCAAAGACGCTGGACAGCGTCTTTAATATCAATATTTCAAAAATCTGTGATCGAAATCATATTTCTCCCCCGGAGACCTGAGATCTACTGTTGAGTCCCTCTCAACTCTCCAACGGCTCGCCCAAACAGGAAGTGACGCGCCTGAAGTGGTGCTCGCCCATATTTCGTCTGGGCACTCGCTATCGTTAGTGGGACTCCATCTTGATAACACGGGACATCGATCGGTTGCAAATAACTCTATAAACAACATGATTTGGACGTATATACTATTATACAACCTGGAAATGGATTGGATATTTCGACATCCCATAATAGAAACATTTCTGTTCCACGCTCATCCCCCAACGGCGCGAGGAAGCCACGGTGAGTCCCAGCGTTATTTTGTAACGTCTTCGATACGAACTGCTCTAATGATCATATCACCCACACCAGATGAATCATATAACGTTGTCCACGGAATTATAAACGACCCCCCCCCCCCCCCCCCCCCATCCGGTCATCATCAGATCATACTTAGTAACTTCTAGAAGTACGTCCAGTTGAAATTTTTTATCTGGCACCGATCGCTATCAAACTGTATTTCATCATCAATATAATGCATTTGGGGCTATAAATCATGTTCTGGAGAAAGCTGCAGAAAACGACAAAAACATACTTATACTTTAGACCGTATTTTAGTATGAATATGTGAATGAAAAAGTATAACGTTGCTACACCCTGAACAATAGATATAGGACGTTGAATGGGCCATAATAATGTCAATTTAGCAATACAATTTAAAAAGTTATAGCCTTGCAAAGAAGGGGAACTTCTCCATGTTAAATAGGGCAGGCGAAGGATGGTAAATTATGAATTTAACCATGGCGATCAAAGTGTTAAATATGCAATAACGGTATTCTGACCACTAGGGGGCCAGAGGTCACCACTATAAACAAACTAAAGCCTCTTCCCGTGGGACCTGCATACCCAGAATGCCTTGCAGTCAAATGACGACGAGCACCCGTGGGATGCTTTCAACATGTGTACTACAGTCGTAGACCCTCTGTGATTGTACTAGACCTAGACACCAATAACAATGAGCTACCGTTAACTAACTGCTAACTTAACCGCCATAAAGGCTGCATTACAGAGTTGTCTTACTACACTACACGTCTCTTGCATGTCTCAAACTGTTATAAGTTGTATTGTTATTATCAGCAGGTCAGGACTAGAAGCATATGATTGAAGTTGAGCCATCTTGCTATATCTTGACTCAATGAGACCTTCTGATGGCAGGGTTGATTGAGTAGAGACACCATGACCCAATGATACCTTCTGAAAGCAGGGTTGATAAGAGTAGGACACCATGACCCAATGATACCTTCTGAAAGCAGGGTTGATTGAGTAGAGACACCATGACCCAACGAGACCTTCTGAAAGCAGGGTTGATTGAGTAGAGACACCATGACCCAATGATACCTTCTGATAGCAGGGTTGATAAGAGTAGGACACCATGACTCAATGAGACCTTCTGAAAGCAGGGTTGATAAGAGTAGGACACCATGACTCAACGAGACCTTCTGAAAGCAGGGTTGATAAGAGTAGGACACCATGACTCAACGAGACCTTCTGAAAGCAGGGTTGATAAGAGTAGGACACCATGACTCAACGAGACCTTCTGAAAGCAGGGTTGATAAGAGTAGGACACCATGACTCAACGAGACCTTCTGAAAGCAGGGTTGATAAGAGTAGGACACCATGACTCAATGAGACCTTCTGATGGCAGGGTTGATAAGAGTAGGACACCATGACTCAACGAGACCTTCTGAAAGCAGGGTTGATAAGAGTAGGACACCATGACTCAATGAGACCTTCTGATGGCAGGGTTGATAAGAGTAGGACACCATGACTCAATGAGACCTTCTGATAGCAGAGTTGATTGAGTAGAGTCACCATGACCCAATGATACCTTCTGATAGCAGAGTTGATTGAGTAGAGACACCATGACTCAACGAGACCTTCTGAAAGCAGGGTTGATAAGAGTAGGACACCATGACTCAACGAGACCTTCTGATGGCAGGGTTGATAAGAGTAGGACACCATGACTCAACGAGACCTTCTGATGGCAGGGTTGATAAGAGTAGGACACCATGACTCAACGAGAGTTTCTGAAAAGAATACGGTCAGAAAATAGTTATTGCAGCTTTAATTAAATGAGTTGACTCTTTACATTTGTGTTATATATTGTATTGGGAGTGCTCTACACATGTGATACAATCAGTGTGTGTGTGTGTGTGTGTCTGTTAGGTGGATCTCCCTTCCTTGCCGCCAAGATAAATGAAGCCAAGGATCTCATGGACGGACAGGCCAAGAAATCGTCGTTTTAATGACTATTTGAACGGCGATGTGTATTTTGATCAAGTTCTGGAGCAAACTGAGACCACGGTACCTCACCTTCGCTGCTCTGGCCTCAGATGGTCTGGTGAGACACGCTCTCAGTCAGCCTCCTCTCCAGACCACAAGTACAACACGCGTTGAACCAGCAAGACGTGATCGTTTCTTCCTGCACGTAGCGCTTGGAAAACAAACATGCAGCCACCAAGAATTCCCTCTGCAGAACGTCTGCCTCTGGAAAGACATGCAGGCAGACTGAGACAGAGAGGCTCTTGGGAAATGTAGTGAAAACAACACACACAGCCCCGCTTGTGGCTAGCCAACGCGCTCTCAATCAGAAAACAATAAATAAAGTACTAAATCGACCACAGGACAAAATGTACATAATGTACATTATGTTATAGCCATAAGTAATGTATTTAGGTATTGTATGAGTAATATATGTACGTATTGTATCAGCCAGCATTGTTGTTTAACCCATTCTCCGCCAATCACGTGTTAAGGCGGGTTTCTCCGCCATGCGTTGTCTGTTTTTGAGATCAATATTTCATATTTTCGTCATGGTATTCATATTTCACCCACGGAGTCTTGGGTGATGCTGTCTGAGCCATCACAACTCTGCAACGCTTCAATACCGCCACCGGGTGGCCGATCGGCGAGTTGCCAAACCGGAAGTGCCCATTGTAGATCGGTCCGTCCCCTATTTTCGTCCGGCCACTCGCTTATCGTCCCGGGGCTCAATACAGACACCATCGATATGGATCTTTGCCATAACTCAATAATCAACATGATTTGGACGTGTATTAGTAATATACAAACCGGAAATGGATCGCATCGATCAACATCCCATAATTGGGATCTGTTTGCTCCACTCTCATCGCTAAACGCTACGAGGAGACTGGGGTGAGTTTCAGCGGTTTTCTTTACCATTTTCGATACAAACTGCTCTGATCAATATATCACCCATACTACATAAATCATTTAATGTCGGTCATTGAATTATAAACGACCCCCCCCCCCCCCCCCCCTCCGTTCACCCGCAGATGACCAGTCATGACGTTTAGGACCATGTACAGTTGACATTTTTAATATAACGTTGATCGGTATCAAACTGCATTTGATCTAATATATGCATTTATGCCTATCTCACGTTCTATGAAATACTGCAGAAAACGATAAAAACATATTTATACTCTAGGCGGTATTTTAGTATGAATGTGTGAATGAAAAAGTAAAACGTTCCTACATCCTGAACGATAGATAATTGATGTTGAATGGGCCATAGTAATGTCAATTTAGCAATACAATTTAAAAAGTTATAGCCCTGCAAAGAAGGTGAACATCTCCATAGACTTATAGCGCTGGCAGAGAGGGTACAATGATGGGTACAATGCCCGGCAGAGAATGGGTTAATGTTTCATCTGTTCATGATGTGGTTTCTATTGTTGACCGACTGACTGACCAGGTCTTCTCTAAATAAATGATGGAACAGACTGTGGTTCTTCTTCATGAGCTGCTCAGTTTATTTCATGTTTGACTTGTATGTTGCAGAGAATGTGTTGTATTGGCGGGAGGGTATAGACCACCGCAACACTTGCGGTACTTTGAGCTCATGGGAGAGCGTGGGGGGATCAAATTAATTAATGAATGTTGATGAGAGCCTTAACGTAAGTGGTTGTAGCTACGGCTGTGGGGGTGCTGGAGACATGATCCAATAGACCTTTTTATACACCTGAGTCTCCTGAACACGGAGAGACCAACCCCATTGGCACTTTCTTGGCCGAGCTATAGTCACTTCTCACCTACTCTCCAACCGGCGCATCATGCAGATTGCCCAGGGAGTCTGGAGCCACGTTGGGATGTTCCATCAGAGGAGGGGAAGCTTGTGGTGGGATTCACAGCACAAGACCCCCCCCCCCCCTCTAATGGAACATTCCAACACTGTATAATGTAAGTCTGTAACTATTTGATGTGTTATGGACCCCAGGAAGAATAGCACTGCTGTGGCTAATGGGGGTCCAAATAAACCTAAACGTAAACCTTTTATTAGAAGAGTAAAGCATTATATTAAGAGTACTCGCAGCATTATATTAGTAGAGTACTCAGCATTTTATTAATAATTATTTGTATAGCACCTTTCATACAAGAATTGCAGCTCAAAGTGCTTCGCAGCGGTAAAAAAAGACGGGCATACAAATTTGCACAAAGATTAAAGTGCAGACATAAGAGTATAAAACGAGCATAAAATAGATAGCAGCAAAATAGATGATGTCAAATTAAGGCATAGATCATTAAATCACATTGTTTTTCATATTAGGATCTAACATTCTATTGCAATTTTTTAAATAGCCATAGAGTAAAATAGAATAGACGAGTGAAATGATGCAATAGTGCAGTGCAATAAAATAGTTCTCATCTACAGTACTCTCATTTACAGCACAATAAACAAACAAAATAAAATAGCCATCATTTACAATACAATAATCAGTGTCGATGTAAGATTAACAAATCTGCTTCAAGGTCCTTGACCTGGCATATCGCGCAGCGAAGGGAATGGCTCCCGCCTACCTCTGGTCAATGGTCTCTAACTACACACATCCGCTCTACATCTTCTAACTACACACCCTCAAGACCCCTCCGCTCTACATCTTCTAACTACACACCCTCAAGACTCCTCCGCTCTACATCTTCTAACTACACACCCTCAAGACCCCTCCGCTCTACATCTTCTAACTACACACCCTCAAGACCCCTACGCTCTACATCTTCTGGCCGCCTCACACCCACTCCTATCTGACCTCCGTTACTGATAGACTTCAATCATCCAATCCACCAAACAAGAGTCGATAGCAACAGCAGAATAAGCTGTTTGAATAAGATGTCAAATTTTTCATGGGCGCAACCCACATACTCAGCTGTGCTGCTCATCCCACAAATGCATGTTCCTTACAAATGGGGCACCATTTAAAAGGTAAATAAACAGGCTTTCCAACGGTATAAAATGTATTGCCAAGAAGCATTGTTACAACAGAAACACAAATGTCCAAACTTTATGTTTTATGTTTATATTATCAGAAACAGATCAAATATTAACATTTGAAGAGTTGGCCTCCCTGATATCTCATGTAAATGCTTGAGCAGAGAGATAGGTTTTAAGCTGTCTTTTGAAGATATTTAGCGAGTTGGCTTCCCTGATGTTTTTGGGCAGTTTGTTCCATAGTTTTGGGGCGGAGTTGACAAAGGCTGCATCACCGATCTTCTTTTGACTGTTTCTGGGAGCCTCTAGTAGCCTAGCAGCTGATGATCGCAGCATTCTTGCTGGCATGTAATTTATTTAGTGTAATTTACGAGTGTTGGCAATGTAGCTAGGTCCCTGTCCATTTAGGGCTTTGTATGTAAAGAGAAGACTGGACTAATGTGCTCTCTCTTTTTGATTTTGGTTAGTTAGTAGAGTACTCAGTATTTTATTTCAACCATTATTTTCAAACATCTGCAAAGCAAACCAGTTTACTTTTTGTTGATACCTACCTTCCTAACCGCCAACACTGCAGGAACGTCTGACCAAGCTGGAAGTACCACTAGTTTAAAGTGTTTATTTGTCACTAAGGTACATGTACATTACAGTGACATGCTTGGTTCTGTATGAGCCTCCTGAGATGGTGCTTCATACAGTGAAAGCGGGGATTGAACCCCCGGGTCTCTGCAGTGATTTGACCTTTACACCCCCATCAGTTACACCTTCCTGTTCAGTGAAGACCAATTATGGCAGAAGAGTCTGCAGGGAACGTTGCTCTGTTAATGTAACATGATCATTAGAGACGGTTGTCTTCCGACAGTCTGGGGAAATGACTCCGTTTGGCCAGAGGTTAGGAAACTGATCACAAACCAAAACTGAATGCTATAAGCAACTAAACAGAGACATACAATTGACAAATTACCTTGAATTCACAGCTTTAAAAGAAAAACACTTTCTAAATATAGTTTGATCATAGATTAGAAATAGAGAAAGGGAGAGAACAAATACTGTCATCATAGTGATGAATGAATGAAAACTTTATTTAACAGATTGCAGAATGGGTACAATACAGTACGGCTCAATACACACAATTGTTAAGGGGATGCAGACCTGAGAAAGACGTTTGTCTTGTTTCCATCAGGGTCCCCCATTTTCAATTCATATAGACATTTATGACATACACAACATACATGACATTTATGGCATAGGGACATATAGGTATTTAGTACTGATACATTTGTGACTTAAACGGTATTCAAAAATATATTCAAATATATCAAGCTCTGGTTTTGTCAAATCTCGACTATTGTCCTGCAGTATGGTCGAATGTAACGACGAATAAACTGAAAAAATTACAAATGGTACAAAACAAAGCAGCACGTATAGCGCTTCGCTGTGAGTACAGAACTAATGTTGCAGCGATGCACAGTTGTTTAACTTGGTTACTTGTCAAACATAAATTACTCTGCTCACTCCTTGTATTCACTAGGAATATTCTTGTTACAAAGATCCCCTCAATTTTATATAACAATTTATCAATAAGTCTTGACAGACACAACCATTCCACCAGACATGCTTCTGCACGAGGTTTTACACTTCCAAAAGTGAGGTCGAATGCAATGAAGCGAACTGTCATGTTCCGTGGTATGCAGGAATGGAACTCTCTTCCCAGACATGTTAAGCAGGAGAATAGTAAATGTCGTTTCAAAATCGTGGTAAAACAACATTTTCAACCAAAGAAATTGACATTCCCTAATAGATAGTGTGTACGTAAATGAAAATGTATGTGTCTGATAAAGAGATAGGTATATATGGATGAAAAGGCATGTGTCTGATAGGGATATATTATTAAAATATTGTATAATTGGCTGATATGAACATAGATAATGTATGTAAAAGCTAAATAGTATATTATGCTGTATTGTATTATGAATTAATTATGAGTAGGTATTATTGTATTGTATTATGAATTCATTCATGAGGAGTATATATTTTTATATTGTATTATGAATTTGATTAGGGTTTTTATTGTTGTTTTAATTGTCTGTATGACATGTAAATGTTATGAGTGTATAAGGGTTTTTATTGTTGTTTTAATTGTCTGTATGACATGTAAATGTTGTGAGTGTATAAGTCTGTAACTGTATTTTATGTGTTATGGACCCCAGGAAGAATAGCCCCAGCACTGCTGTGGCTAATGGGGATCCAAATAAACTTAAACTTACTGTTACCCCTAGATCCTGACAGAGTATATACATATGATGGGGAGGAGACTGTACATTAGGAGGGGGTGGGTGGGTGGGAGAGAAATATACATACGGCGGGGAGGGAATATATACATGCGGTGGGGAGTAGGGATGGGTACCTTTCACATTTGAACCGATACCGGTACCGGTACCTGTGAATCGATACCGGTACCCAACGGTACCTTTTTTCGGTACTTTAGTCTCAAGAAATGTAATTTACCTACCTCAGTCGTAAAAAAGAAAATCCAAACTTCAAATAACTACAATTTCGACAGTTTTCGGCTTGTCATTGCTCCGACTGCTTTGTTGTTGAATCAAGTCAAATCCTAGGTAAGCATATACTGTGCGTGTGAACGTTGACACGAAAAGGAAAAAAAAAAAAAAAAAGGGAAAAAAAATTAATAATTTTTTTTTTTTTTTATGTTTCTCACTTGATTCGATACTCGGTAGTACCGACGTGTTTCGGTTCGGTACCTCAAAAGTACCGAATTCGGTACCCATCCCTAGTGGGGAGGAGACTGTCTATTAGGAGGTGGTGGGTGATACTTTAGTGTACTTTACATGAATGAATGAATGAATGAAAACTTTATTTAACAGATTGCAGAATGGGTACAATACAGTACGGCTCAATACATACAATTGTTAAGGGGATGCAGACCTGAGAAAGACGTTTGTCTTGTTTCCATCAGGGTCCCCCATTTTCAATTCATATAGACATATATGACATACATGACATACAGATAGTCAGTACTGCTACATCTATACATTTATGACATACCAGATTTGCAAATACAGTACTGTTTGTGATACAGAAGGAGTCAAGAAAAGGGAGTATATACATTTGACGTAGAAACTGTACATTGGAGGAGGTTGGGTGGGGGGGGTTGGGTACATTGGGATATTGACAACCATACTGGGTAATTTACATTGGAGGTGGTTGGGGGGGGGGGGGGGGCACACTGTATAAACAAGTAACACTGTACATTGAGGGGGGGGGGGGAGGAGACACTGTACCAACAAACACAATTGTACATTGAACTATTGACAAAACCATACTAGGTAAATGACTGTACATTGGAGGGGGTTGGGTTAGGATATTTACAGGGGCCAGTGTTGAATTGCAGTCTCCCGTAGGTGTCCCTTGAGAGAGGTTTTGAAAGTGGGTAGTGATCCACATTCCTTTACAGCTTTGGGTAGGGCGTTCCACATTGATGTGGCATAATTGCGAAACGTGTTTAGTCCCTTATTTGAGCCGAATCTGGGTTTAACATGATTTGTGGAGCTCCCTCTGGTGTTGTGATCGTGGTATTCACTGACCTTTGGGAAGTATTTTGACATGTACATGGGTACCTTGGTCGTGTAGTGTATCTTGTAGACCAGGCCCATTGCAAGTTGTTGTACTCTGTCGTCTACTCTAAGCCATCCTAGGTTGTCGAAGTGGGCAGGGGTGAGGTGGGTTCTAGGAGTAAGGTCAAGCAGTAGTCTGACCAGTTTGTTTTGAGATGTTTGTAATTTTGTTTTTAGCGCCTTTGAGGTGCTTTGGTACCATGAGGTGCAAGCATAGTCGTAGTACCCCTGAATGAGTGCTCCTGCCAGAGTCTTCAGGGTGTTCTTGTTTACCAGAGAGGAGATCCGGTACAAGAATCGAGTTCGTTGGTTGACTTTTTTTATTACATTGGATGCCATTTTGTCACAGGAGAGATTAGCCTCTAGGATGGAACCCAGGTAGGTAATTTCATCTTTCCTTGTGACAATATTGTCACCCACTGTAACTGAGAAGCCGTCGGTCTTGCTGAGTTTGTTATTTGAACCGAAGAGAATGGACTCTGTTTTGCCCATGTGTAATGATAGTTTGTTATCAGCGAGCCATATGCAGATTCTGCCTAGTTCCGAGCTGAGGGTTTTTTCAACCTGTAACTTGTTCTTGTCAGAGACCAGCAGGGCTGAGTCGTCCGCAAACAGGAACAAGTTGCAGTCACAAGCTGACGACATGTCATTTGCATAAATTAGGAACAGTAGCGGTCCTAGTATGCTTCCTTGTGGAACACCACAGCTCACTGTGAGGGGGGGGGATAGGGTACCGTTTACCTCCACCATCTGTTCCCTCCCCTCAAGGTAGGATTGCATCCAGCTCACTGATAGACTATCAAAACCAATTGCTTTTAGCTTGTCAATCAGAATGGAGTGATTGACCGTGTCAAAGGCCTTTTGTAGGTCCAGCATGACCATGCCGCAGTATTTGCCTGCGTCCACCTCTTGTTTGATGTGGTCATTCAAATAGAGAAGGCATGTGTCAGTGGAGTGGGATGTTCTGAAGCCAGATTGGAATTCGTAGATTAGATTTTTTTCCGCTAGGTACTTTTCGACCTGTTCGTAGACTATTTTTTCCATGACTTTCGAGATGGAGGTGAGAATAGAAACAGGGCGGTAGTTGCCTGGGTCTAATTTGCTGCCCTTTTTGTGCAGAGGGGTCACCCTCGCAATTTTGAAGTCCTTGGGGACGTGTCCCTGTTTTATGGAGAGGTTTATTATGTGTGTGATGATTGGTGTGATGGCGGCTGCTGAGTCTCTGAGGAATTTGGAGGGGATGTTGTCATGGCCAGTGGCCTTGTTAGGTTGGAGGGCGCTCAGTTTATTGAGTACCTCATCTGTTGTTACCATTTCCAGCTTGAAGTCGTCCTTGCGGACCCCTAGGTTTTTGTAGTAAGCTACTATGTGTTCTACCCCATAAAGCCCTGAGTGGGAGGGTAGTTTGTTTACCAGTGTTGTGGCTATGTTTGTGAAGAAAATGTTTAAGTAATTGGCTACATCCAGCTTGTCTGTGATGAGCGTGTTGTCAGTTTTTATGTTTATGTTTGAGAATCTGGTTTTAAGTTTTTTACTGCATCCTAGTTGATTATTGAGTAATTTCCAAAGTTCACGTGGTTTGTTTTTGTTTTCCTCAGTTTTGTCATTGATGAAATTCTTTTTTGCAGTTTTGATCATGGAGTTTACGTCGTTTCTTAGTCTGTTTCTTTCTAGTTTGAGTTCAGTCACGTGGGCTTGGAGTTCACTGCTCGTGCTTTTAGTAAGCTTTGACTGACTTTTACGAAACTCAGAGCATTTTTTGTCTCTGGTTTTCATAGCGGCCAGTATTTCGGAGTGCATCCACGGCTCAGCGCGATTTTTTACCCTGGTGGTTCTTAGGGGGGCCATGTCGTTTAGTATTGCTGAGAATTTGGTTTTGAAACCAAGCCATGTTTCGTCAACCAGTGTACCATTGAGTTCATCTGACCAGTCCAGACTCTCCAGTTCAAGGTTGAAGGCCTCGCTAGAGTAGGTTTTGAGGTCTCTAGATGTGACTGTTTTGTGGCAGCCAGCCTTTTGTTTTAGTTTTTTTCGGGTACAGAATATCATATAATGATCACTTAACCCACATGCTATAACCCCTTTATTTGAGATCTTGGACTTGTCGGAGGTCAGAATGAGGTCAATGGTAGTCTGAGTTGATTCACATACACGTGTGGGTTGGGTGATTAGCTGGCTGAGGCCATGCAGATCACAAAACCTACTGAAGGCCTTGAAGACGGGTGCATCTTTTCGTTGCATATCCGTGTTCCAGTCTCCAATAAGAATTTTGTCTACATCCTCAACTCCAGCTAAACACCCATCCAGTGTATCATAAAAGCCACTATGATCTGGCGGCCTGTAGACTGTGCCAACCAGTAGGGATTTCGCCCTTTCGAATAGGATTTCCACCCATACAGTTTCAATTGATTTATGATTCAGGTCATTTCTGTTGATGAATTTGGTGTCCTTGTGTATGTACATACAGACACCACCTCCATGTTTGTTCCTATCATTCCTGATTATTGAGTAGTTCTCAATCTCTATCTCTGGATCTTTTACAGAATCGTCGAGCTTAGTTTCTGAGAAGCACAGTATGTTTGCCTTACCATTTATGAATATTTGTTTGATTTCATCCAATTTGTTTTTTAAGCTGTTAATGTTAATGTGAAAAATGTTCAGTCCATTGGCGTTGGTTATTTCATTGATGTTGGCAGGTTCGAAGTATTGTCCGTTTGTGATCTGTTCCTCTGTGTTGTTGTGGGTGGGAAGGGGGGAGGGGGGGGTCGGGTCCCGCGCCGTGCTGGAACAACAAAGCACCTGATCAGTACCTTAGAAAGCTGGATACTGTTTTTACATTTAGCTGACGCTTTTATCCAAAGCGACTTACAAGTTCTGTACGACAAGTCATCAGGAAGGTCACAACTCTATCAGCTGAGTAACAATGTTAATCAAAGTGTTGAGTGCTACAGTGTAGTTTAGTTTACTGTGTACCATTCTGCCTTACGCTTTGTCACGGGATGTGGCAATCGAGTGCACCATTGCACCCTATATGCCATTGCAAGTTACCAATCTCTACAAATACGGCGATTTTCTCGATGGCTCTCTTGTGCACAAAGCTCTGCTTAAACTGGTTCCCTCGTACCTAACCGTGCTTCTGTGCACTAAGCAATAACAAGTATGCCCTTCGTTCTCAAGCTGCTCTAAAACTGGATGTTCCCTATATGAGAACTGAATTGGGAAAAAGGACTTTTAAATATGCTGCTCCTTCATCATGGAACAAGATACAGGGCTAAAATTACCAGGACTGGTCACCCTCTGAGAATTTAAAGCCATTTAAAAATCCTACGAATTCAGTTCTCGGACAGTGCAACTGTGTTTGATAACTTGCCTGAAATTGGAGCTTGCTGTGAATGTTTTATCTGTATTTTATTGTGATGTTCTTTTTATGTTGAAACTTTCTGCTGCCTTGCTTGGCCGGGCGGCCAGATCGCTCTTGAAAAAGAGATTTTAATCTCAATGACGCTTATCTGGTTAAATAAAGGATTTGATTGATTGATAAACACATACTGTAGCAACCGTTGACTTCCATTGTTATGTACAAAGCAATGGTTGCTATGTTACAGTACAGGCAGTCATGTTGGAAGAACTACACAAAGAAACATACAATACTAGATCTAGACTCCTTTCTTTAAATGAGTTGGAATATGGCCACCAGTGATGTCATCGGGGACACTGAATCCTTGTGTTGTGTTAATCACAGCTCATCTACATCTTTTCATGGAGCTGTACATTTACATAAAATTTACATCGTCATTTAGCTGACGCTTTTATCCAAAGCGACTTACAAGTTCTGTAAGACAAGTCAGTAGGAAGGGTACAACGCTTTCAGCTGAGTAACAATGATCAAACAGTGCTGAAACTTGGGTGCTGCAGTATTGAGTGCATAGACACAAGACATATTAGTATAGTAGGAGTGCATGGTAGTATAGGACAGTAGTGTTTTGTGTGATGACATGTGACAAATGACATGTCGTCAGCCTGTGACTGCAACTTGTTCCTGTTTGCGGACGACTCAGCCCTGCTGGTCTCTGACAAGAACAAATTGCAGGTTGAAAAAACCCTCAGCACGGAACTAGGCAAAATCTGCATATGGCTCGCTGATAACAAACTATCATTACACATGGGCAAAACAGAGTCCATTCTCTTCGGTTCAAATAACAAACTCAGCAAGACCGACGGCTTCTCAGTTACAGTGGGTGACAATATTGTCACAAGGAAAGACGAAATTACCTACCTGGGTTCCATCCTAGAGGCAAATCTTTCCTGTGACAAAATGGCATCCAATGTAATAAAAAAAGTCAACCAACGAACTAGATTCTTGTACCGGATCTCCTCTCTGGTAAACAAGAATACCCTGAGGACTCTGGCAGGAGCACTCATTCAAGGGTACTATGACTATGCGTGCACCTCATGGTACCAAAGCACCTCAAAGGCGCTTAAAACAAAATTACAAACATCACAAAACAAACTGGTCAGACTACTACTTGACCTGAACCCCAGAACCCACCTCACCCCTGCCCACTTTGCCAACCTAGGATGGCTTAGAGTAGACGACAGAGTACAGCAACTTGCAATGGGCCTGGTCTACAAGATACACTATACGACCGGGGTGCCCATGTACATGTCAAAATACTTCCCAAAGGTCAGTGAATACCACAACCACTACACCAGAGGAAGCTCAACAAATCATGTTAAACCCAGATTCGGCTCAAACAAGGGACTAAACACGTTTCGCAATTATGCCACAACAATGTGGAACGCCCTACCCAAAGCTGTAAAGGAATGTGAATCCCTGCCCACATTCAAAACCGCCCTTAAAGAGCACCTACGGGAGGCTGCAATTCGAAACTGGCCACCGTAAATGCCCAAAACCCCCACCACCTCCTAATAGACAGTCTCCTCCCCACCGCATGTATATATTCCCTCCCCGCCGTATGTATATTCCCCTCCCACCCACCCACCCCCTCCTAATGTACAGTCCCCTCCCCATCATATGTATATACTCTGTCAGGATCTAGGGGTAACAGTACTGTATATTTGAATACCGCCTATGTCACAAATGTATCAGTACTAAATACCTATATGTCCCTATGCCATAAATGTCATGTATGTTATGTATGTCATAAATGTCTATATGAATTGAAAATGGGGGACCCTGATGGAAACAAGACAAACGTCTTTCTCAGGTCTGCATCCCCTTAACAATTGTATGTATTGAGCCGTACTGTATTGTACCCATTCTGCAATCTGTTAAATAAAGTTTTCATTCATTCATTCATTGTTTTTGTGTTTTTTTCTTCATTTCAGATATTGATTGAATAAGTGTGTTTTTAGTCGACAGCGAAAGATTGGTCGGGATCCTGGTGTCCTGTCTGTGGTGGGAAGTTCATTCCACATTCATTGGATCTGAGGTGGCCAGAGGATGTAGAGTGGAGGGGTCTTGAGGGTGTGTAGTTAGAGACCAGAGGTAGGCGGGAGCCGTTCCCTTCGCCGCACGATAAGCCAGGTCAAGGACTTTGAAGCGGATTAGTGCGGTAACATGCGCTGATTTTGGTAGGTTGGATATCACATGCGGCCGCGTTCTGGATGAGGTGGTGGCTTGGTGGCGGTGGTCGGTAGACCAGCGAGCAGTGCATTGCAGTAGTGAGTAGAGGCCATGGATAATGGTAAAATTGTTATTGAAAAAAGTGCCCCTAAAAAAGATTGTGCCCCTAAATTTTTCATTTAGGGGCACCTGTGCCTAGTGAAAAAGCTTAGCGTACAGCCCTGTCTAGGAGGTCAATCTGTAAGATATAATCAGTAAGTTGGTTGGATAGTTGGTTGGATACAGCACGTTCAAGTGATTTAGAAATCTGTAATTAACACAAACGTTCAAACTCATTAACTCTCAATAACTGAATTTATGTGTGCAAAACTGTTCAGAGTTTTGGGATGTGTGTGAGATTATGTGCAAAATAAATCAGAATTGTTGTTTTTTTGGTGTAGTGCCCCTTTAATGTACAGTAGCTGTGAGCACAAGTCTGTCATACAGTTAAATGAAGCAGAAGCAGACGGTTGTATTTTAGATCTAAATGGAAGATCATGTTTATTAAAGAACTACCTGCATACAAAACATATTGCACATCAACCAACCAGAACGATCGTTTAAAAAAACACCCTCCCGTCAGCCACCCGATGGTTCACGCAGTCTATCGTCCAAAGAGTCACTCGCCTACAAAGACTTAACGCCAGTTTTAGTGTCAAGAAGGAGAAGACGGCTTCTGTTGTTGCTTATTTTATGTTTTTCTTTTTTTTTTTTAAATACTGTACATTTTTCTTTCTTAAATAAATAACCCAAATAAAATGTGGTTCCTATGCGAGGCAGTCTGGACCGCCTCAGGAAAAAACAGGAAATTACATCACTGTGTTGGGCTGCGTCGCCACAGCAACCCAGAAACTGGTTTTAAAACTCTAAACTGTTCCAGATCCGATCCTCAGGGCGCTCTGAACGGAGGACAGCCGGCAGGGGGAACAGCCGGCAGGGGGAACAGCCGGCAGGGGGAACAGCCGGCAGGGAGAACAGCCGGCAGGGGGAACAGCCGGCAGGGAGAACAGCCGGCAGGGAGAACAGCCGGCAGGGAGGACAGCCGGCAGGGAGGACAGCCGGCAGGGACATTAGAGACTGT
Source organism: Notolepis coatsorum (assembly GCF_963971535.1). Classification (NCBI taxonomy): domain Eukaryota; kingdom Metazoa; phylum Chordata; class Actinopteri; order Aulopiformes; family Paralepididae; genus Notolepis; species Notolepis coatsorum. The sequence continues at coordinate 79,405,262 of NC_140167.1, forward strand.
TCTGATCGTCTTCCGGGTCTCCATACCAGACAGCTGCTGTCTCCCACAGCTCTTTATAAAAGGATGCTTCTACATGGAGACCAAGGTAACTGAAGGGAGAACAGTTTCTACTGTACGTCTCCCACATCTCTTTATAAAAGGAGGCTTCTACATGGAGACCAAGGTAACTGAAGGGAGAACAGTTTCTACTGTACGTCTCCCACATCTCTTTATAAAAGGAGGCTTCTACATGGAGACCAAGGTAACTGAAGGGAGAACAGTTTCTACTGTACATCTCCCACAGCTCTTTATAAAAGGATGCTTCTACATGGAGACCAGAATCATGGTTTTAGTGAATTGGAGTCTGTTAGCGACACAGTAAGTCTGACACCAGGGGGTCAAATCTCAACATATATAATTAATATCAGCTTGTTGACTGAGTTTTCTATGAATCATTTAATATCATCAGTTCTGAAACATTCACAACCACCTGAACACTTATCACCTGCTACAGTGTCTGGTCCCATCCACCATCCACCTTTCCTTCTCTCTCCTCCTAGGTCAGGACCAGGAAGCAGCATGCATCCTCCACCTCTACTAATCTCTCCTCCTAGGTCAAGACATTCATTAATTCCTTCTGCCTCCCTGTTCAGACACACAAGAAGATCACTTCTGGACTAAACATCTTTCAAAACCAGCTTCTTGTTCCTGGTGTAAATATTAAGATCATTCTCATTGTCACCAAAGCACTGCCGTCAGTTGAAAACCTCACATCTTGAGGAATGAAGAGAACAGCCGTGATGACTCATCTGCAGGCAGGTCTCTGTGTTCTGAGGACAGTGAAGCCTAACTTGACCCATAAAAGCCCTGCCTTCAGCGTCCAGTAACATCTGAATCGGCAGGTGGAGGTTTCGACACAGCAGTGCTGGGTGTTTATTAGACAAAAGCAGTGAGGAACCGCACAGGATCTGGTTCCTCCCCGTTTAGACCAGAACCACGAGACCTGGTCTGAGAGCAGAGACGAGGCGTGAACGCAGCCAGAGGCGGTTTGGTGAAAGAGAGTTGTGACGGTATCACAACAGAACGGGTAAACAGACCTGCTAACCATTCCATACCAGGCTAACTACTGTAGAAGCCCCCCAGGACAACTACAAGCATCCAAAACGGGGATAAAACATTACGAAGTCAGTGCAAAAGAAAAACAACTCTTGTTTGTCGCAGTGGTTGCATATTGAAAAGAAAAACATTGAAACCCAGAAAGCAGCTACACTCCAGAGATGATAACAAGAAGAGAGAGAAAAAGAGAGGAAAACATTAACTGGACTCGTTCTTCTCCGTCAATAAGAACAGACACACCTGGATAACTAAATGATGGCCAGGAAGTCCTAGATGCTAGATCAGACGTCGCCGAAAGGAAAATGTTTACATTTATTTATAATTGGTAGGTAGTGGGAGTGGTTAAGGATAAGGTTTATAAACAACTTTTAAAAAGGTTAAAATGACCACGACTTGCAGCTTGGCCAAAACCCGAAGACCCCCAATAATGTCCGATCTAGCATCAACCTTTCACATACTCTGGGGCGTTTCATTTCACCTGCCTGCCGTGTTAAATGGGAGGGATTGTTTTTACGAGCCACTCTGACCATTGCCATTTTGTATTGAATTACACAAAATGTTTTACTAGGAGGTGCCCAAAATGGCTGCTGCATACTTTCTGCAGACAGCAGCTGACGTGAAACGAAGCCAAAAGATTTCAGCGGTTAGATTCTGCCAGGCGTAGATGAACCACGGAGTACGTGAATGGATTTTCAGACGGTACATTTGGCGTTCACGGCAAAGACGTGTTGAATCTACTTTCAAAAGGCACAACAGCTGAGCACGTGTTCGTTAAAATATTCTGACCTGGACTCCATCTCAACCGACACCGTTCAGAGAGTCAGTAATTTACTTGACAAATGACCTATGATGCACAAGAACACGTCATCCTTAAAAACACTGGAAGCTTCTTTCTGACCTGATAAAAAGGCAGACAGGGGGGGAGGGGGGGGGTCTTCAAGTATGTGGAGGAAGAGCTACTGCATTTTAAAGACATTCCTTGGCAGAATTATAGTGGAATTATTAATTGATTTGTTGTCACAGTGTGTAGACAGAGTGTTCATCCCACAGCTGGCATGTTAGCATCATTAGCACTAGCCACTAGCTTGTTAGCTCGGAGCTACATATACCTATTGGTTTCAATGAGGAATGCTAACAATACTTCTTGTTGTTGTCTGTAACTGAAGTGTCAAAACCAAACGTGACGAGGGGTTCATAGGTTGATATGAAGATATAAACTTTTCATTGACCCCCTCCCAGTATTAGGTTTGTGTGGAAGGCCCCGGTTTGAGTCATCAGGCCCAACCCCTCCTGTTGCCATGGAGACAGGACACAAAATCACAGGCAGAGATATATCTGGAAGTCTGTGTGTTTGGGTTTGTTGGACTATCTTTGGCAGCTCATACAAAGAACAGTAAGTACTGTAGAAAGGATGGTAGTAAAATGACTGGTGAGATCGAGCCTGTTGGGGGAGGGGGGTGGGGGGAGGGGAGGGCAGAACCTGGGAAGAAAAATGTCATTCAAAAGGTTTCAAACATCTGAAAGAGAAGAGCACTTGGCTTTACATGTTAATTTGGCAGCTTTGAGGCTGTTCAGCCAGGAGGTACAGACTGTATAATCAAACACAGCTTGATTTATATCTTAATGAGTCCAGAGCTCTACGCTACTTTAGACCAAAAACCACCCAACTTAAAGTTCAAATATTTGAAACCAGATTTGATCCCAGATGCTTTTCTGCCCAGGTTGTAATCAGGAGAGGCCATTGAGCACAGGTTGTGGGTTTGATTCCCCCTGGTGGGAGATGTTGGCAGGCCTCTCTTTGTTGCTAGGGCCATTGGCGGTTTCCGGGGCGGGCTGTGGGCCGTGCTCAGCGATGGCTGCCTCCTGACCCTGGAACACAAGACAGAGGGGTGGGGTTAGTACCCTGATGGGCGGGGTTAGAACCCTGAGGGGCGGGGTTAGAACCATGAGGGGCGGAGTTAGCTCTCTCTCTCTCTCTCTCTCCCACTCTCTCTCTCCCACTCTCTCTCTCCCACTCTTGCAGACTGTGTGGATGACTGTCACTGAAAGTGCTTATGGGTGGAGCCCAGCCAATAACAGGCTGAAAGTTAAATGCTTTTGAGTATTCCATTAGAAATATAAAACAATGATTTTTATTTTTTTAAATAAACCTTACAGATGTCTTCCATAGACTCACAGGAATTGTGTAAAGTTGCCCAAATAGTGCTAGGAATAGCAATGCATGTCCCCTTTAAAAGTCTTGTGTGAAAAGTCAGTTGTAACTACAGCCTCTCAAAACATTTAACTCTGACATAGTCTACTGACCATGTACTGTGTAATGACCACGTACTGTCTACTGGCCATGTACTGTCTACTGACCATGTACTGTGTACTGACCACGTACTGTCTGCTGACCATGTACTGTCTACTGACCATGTACTGACCATGTACTGTGTACTGACCACGTACCGTCTACTGACCATGTACTGTGTACTGACCATGTACTGTCTACTGACCATGTACTGACCATGTACTGTGTACTGACCACGTACTGTCTACTGACCATGTACTGTGTACTGACCATGTACCGTCTACTGACCATGTACTGACCATGTACTGTGTACTGACCACGTACTGTCTACTGACCATGTACTGTCTACTGACCATGTACTGACCATGTACTGTGTACTGACCACGTACTGTCTACTGACCATGTACCGTCTACTGACCATGTACTGACCATGTACTGTGTACTGACCACGTACTGTCTACTGACCATGTACTGTCTACTGACCATGTACTGTCTACTGACCATGTACTGTCTACTGACCATGTACTGACCATGTACTGTGTACTGACCACGTACTGTCTACTGACCATGTACTGTCTACTGACCATGTACTGTCTACTGACCATGTACTGACCATGTACTGTGTACTGACCACGTACTGTCTACTGACCATGTACTGTCTACTGACCATGTACTGACCATGTACTGTGTACTGACCATGTACTGTCTACTGACCATGTACTGACCATGTACTGTCTACTGACCATGTACTGACCATGTACTGTGTACTGACCATGTACTGACCATGTACTGAATGAATTAATGAAAACTTTATTTAACAGATTGCAGAATGGGTACAATACAGTACGGCTCAATACACACAATTGTTAAGGGGATGCAGACCAGAGAAAGACGTTTGTCTTGTTTACATCAGGGTCCCCCATTTTCAATTCATAGTGACATTTATGACATACACAACATACATGACATCATGCCATTTATGGCATAGGGACATACATGACATACAGGTATATAGTACTGTTACATTTGTGACATATACAATATGCAAATATACAGTAGTTACCCTACCATAGATCCTAACAAAGATTATATACCGTAATTCCTCTAATAGTAACCCCGGCTTGTATTTGTTTCAACTGTAGCGGATACCAGGCTTGTATTAGGAGGAGGCATGTATAAGAGAGAGGCCTATATTTCTAATTTTCAAACAGATCATAATGAATAAATCAACATTTTGTGTCAGTTTGAACCCAGTAAAATGGACTGGGTTCATTTATTGAAACCAAGCAAGTACTGTATGAAATACGGTAGTAAACAGTGCAATTACAGGTGGTCAAAAAAAGTAAAATAAAGTAAAATAGTGCAATCACAATACTGGTATAATAATAATAATAATAATAACTTCGTTTTATACAATTCTGAGGTAGGCTTACTCTCTTGGTAAACATTAACACCATACCATTATATGGTATTTACTGCACAGCCAGGCCAGCATATAACAACAATAACTCTAATATACATGAAACCCGGCTTGTATTAGGAGGCCGGCTTATAATTGCTTAGCTCAACAGCGCACCCGGTCATTAATAGAGACCCGGTTTTTAATTGAATACCGATTACTATTAGAGGAATTACGGTACATATGATTTATTTAACCTTTATTTTACCAGGTAGTCACTTGAGATCAAAGATCTCTTTTTCGAGCAAGACCTGGGAGTAGGGTGACCATGTACTGTGTACTGACCATGTACTGACCATGTACTGTGTACTGACCATGTACTGTGTACTGACCATGTACTGTGTACTGACCATGTACTGTATACTGACCATGTACTGACCATGTGCTGAACATGTACTGACCATGTACTGAACATGTACTGACCATGTCTTTCTTGTTCTTCCTGGAGTCCTTGGCCGGCGTTTGTCGACTCTGAGAATCTGCTCTGGAGATATAGTCTGCTACTGTCACTGGATAATAACAACACAATACACAATAACAACCAGTTAATACACAATAACAACCAGTTACTCTAGGAAATACACAATAACAACCAGTTAATACACAATAACAACCAGTTACTCTAGGACATACACAATAACAACCAGTTAATACACAATAACAACCAGTTAATACACAATAACAACCAGTTAATACACAATAACAACCAGTTACTCTAGGAAATACACAATAACAACCAGTTAATACACAATAACAACCAGTTACTCTAGGACATACACAATAACAACCAGTTAATACACAATAACAACCAGTTAATACACAATAACAACCAGTTACTCTAGGACATACACAATAACAACCAGTTAATACACAATAACAACCAGTTAATACACAATAACAACCAGTTACTCTAGGAAATACACAATAACAACCAGTTAATACACAATAACAACCAGTTAATATACAATAAGAACCAGTTAATACACAATAATAACTAGTTACTCTAGGAAATACACAACAACAACCAGTTAATACACAATAACAACCAGTTATTGTAGGAAATACACAACAAACACAACAACCTGTTGACGATTTTAACCAAGGAAAGTCAACACACCTGGGCCCTTATTTATCAATGCTGCATACGCACAGATATGTGCGTAAACCGTGTACGATAATTTCTAAGCAAAGTGTGGGATTTATCAATATGAACGTGTGCTTGAGATTGTGCGTATATCTAGGCACAGCTCCGACCGTGCGTACATGGCACCAAGCGGTAGAAAGCTGCAACAGACAGAATTAAGCTTTCATGCATTCAAGTTTCAACACAGACGTGTTCGGCATGACTCATAATTAATTATAGTTAATTGTAATTATTGGCAAACCCTATAAATAGCATTTGGAATAGGTATTTCTGAATGAATGCAGCATGGTTTATCTTGCGTTATCAGAATACTTCTCACAGGGTGCACTCTGCGGGGAGCTGTTTTCAGAGATATGGCAGTCTATTTGCAGAAAGAACATAATTAAGTAGAGTCCGCTACCCGAGACACATTCTCATAGATTTGTAGCGCAATTTGGCACCCAAATTGGAGCGTGGAACAAAACGCACAAATTCCATCCCTGTGCACATTCAAGTCCTCTCCACCCTGGGATCTTTGGCACGGTCCAGCGTGATATTGGAGCTGGATCGAACAATAGACTGTACCACCCATGTAGCTGTCAAAGCTCCATCAATGAACAAATTCAGTTATGTGAATAGAAAGGGATTCCACTCAGTCAATGTACATATAATCTGCAATGCACATTTGGTTGATACATGTCGTTGCTGGTAGCCGGGACGAACGACTCATTCAGGCCTAATTGTATTTAATTAAATTGTAATGTTATTACTGGGATATATGTAATTAAAATATCACTTAAATGCAGGTGATCGGGGTTATCCACTGAAGCCATAGTTAATGACTCTGACCAACACAACTACCCAACAGGAGCGCAATTATAACGGGCTCACGTGCACAGTATACAGTAAACGCAAGCGCAAAATAGTGGTTTACGAGTTTTCTCCATTGGGTTGCACAGGTAGCAATTTGCTTCAGTGACTTGTTCATTTCATTCAAGTGTTTTTCCATAGAAGTTCACAGAAAGGTAAAGAAACAATATACATTGTATTTTATGGCAATAACGAAAATAACATCAATATTTTTTTTCACGTCAGCCGGCTGCAGCTTTGACAGCGGCTGGTGTGAGCTGGGTAGTGTAGTTTTATGAAATTTCGACTTCCATCGAAAGCCCTGGGTCTCCTCTTTCTTAGGACTAAAACTTCCTTAGGGCTTTCTGCTCCTCCACTCCCAGTCTGTGAAATGCTCTCCCTGACCATCTGAGAGCACCACAGACCGTGGATGCTTTTAAAAAGGGCCTCAAAACACTCTTTAATAGAGCCTTCACATTTCATGTTCTTTTTACTCTTTTGCGCCCCTACAAATCAAATATATTATTATTATTATTATTATTAGTATTATTATTATAACGATTTCATGACGGCGTCCTTTCCTCGCATCTAAATCATCCGGTTTCCGGTGCAATGCGCTGAGATTTTTATAAGCTCATATTTAGCTAATAACACTTCAAATCATTGTTAACTCATTCAGCGCCAGGGGGCGCTAGAACGCCATCGCTTTAATCAATGAGGAGACTGCGACATTTTTGAGTGCTTAAAGGAAAACTACAACATTTTGGGAAATTAGCTTATTTAACATCTTCCCTGGAGTTAGACAAGAAGATACATACCTTTTTTGTCTCTGTGCGTGCATTTAGCTTTGGGAACAGTAGCTCCGTTAGCATAGCTTAGCTTCATCACTGGAAGTGGAGGGGTGCAATAGCCTGACGTTCCCTACAGAGTCCTACAGTCACCAAATACACTCCAAATACAACTCCAAAACGTTCCTGTAAACATGTTGTGACCTGTGTATTTACCACGTGGAGAAATAAAATAATTATAATAATTATAATAAAATAAAAAATAATTGAATTCGACAATTACGTTTTCTAAGCAGATATACTCTGAACAATTTCTTGCCTAAGCACTCGTCTCTGCACGCAGTCAGTGATTTCTATGTGAAGCCGGGTTTGTCATTCATTCAAAGGATCCGAACCGATTGAAGTTTATGGATACCATGACTTAAAATCCTCTTACCTTGACGATTAAAAGCCTCCCCAATTTAGAAAACAGTAATCCAATGGCTGGTATTGATAATATAATACTAACTACTGCACAAAGCTAACCGGAGCTAACACAGAACCGGACGGTCACTAAAGCAAATATAATGACTTCCTTTCTGGGGGGTTTCAAAATAAAAGAGCGACGTCTATAGCAGCGGAAACCGTTTATTTTGTACATTATCTAACGTTAACACGAACCTAAACTAACTTTAGGTTAGTTGTAACGTTAGTTTAGGTTTGCGAGTAACGGTTGGCGAGTAGTTAACCCGACTTTTCTCGTGACTGGCGCAGAATGCGTTAAACAAACGTAGTGTTGAAAATATACACTTTGACTGCTGTTTTGACAGGGTTAGAGTGTTTACTCTACGCTACATTTGAAAAAGAAACGCAACATTAATTAATACGGACTGTATAGATCTATTTATGATGTGAAATAAATCTCAACCCGGTACCGGGCCAATCAGGCTTAAGGGGTTAACAGTCACTTTGTTTGTGTTTGAGGTGAAAACTCCTCTACAGAAAAACACAGACTAGTTATTCATTGGTAAGTAGGTTACAAAACCAACATTCATATAGTTAACAAAGTACATCAGTCAGCCAACCAGACAACCAGTCAGTCAGTCAACTAGTCAACCAATCAGTCAGTCAACCAGACAAGTCAGCCAACCAGCCAACCAGTTAACCAGCCAACCAGTTAACCAGCCAACCAGTTAACCAGCCAACCAGCCAACCAGTTAACCAGCCAACCAGTCAATCAATCAGCCAGCAAGCCAACCAACCACCATGTCAGTCAGTCATCCAGTCAATTAGTCAACCATCAACCAACCAAGCAACCAGTCAGACTGTCAACTAGCCAATCAGTCAACCAACCAACCAGTCAGTCAACCAGTCAGCCAACCAGTCAACCAACCAGTCAGTTAGTCAACCAGTTAACTAGTCAACCAGTCAACTAGTCAACTAGTCAACCAGACGACCAGAACCCAGTCAACTAGTCAACCAGTCAACCAGTCAGTCAAGCAATCAACCAGTCAATCAGCCAGTCAGTCAACCAACCAACAAACCAGCCAGCCAACCAGCCAGTCAGTTATGCAGTGTCAGCCTCCATCATGCTGTTTGAAGTGTTATCTAAAGGCACGATGCAGGAGACAGGATGTGAGGTGTGTTATCTAAAGGAGGCAGGATGTGAGGTGTGTTATTTAAAGGCACGATGCAGGAGGCAGGATGTGAGGTGTGTTATCTAAAGAGGCGATGCAGGAGGCAGGATGTGAGGTCACACCGGCTCTACAGCCGTTACCTGGCTGCTGTTCCTCCGGCATGCGTAGTTGACGACGGCGACTACGGTTACGGCGTTGAGGTTTAACTTCAGGATCATCTAGGAGTCATTAGAGGGGGGGGGGTTAGGCTGTAGCCGTGGCCAGTCACTCTGCCCTCATGTAGCAGTGTCATCTGTCACCATGTTGAGACAGCGACTAGCAACACCCTGTCACCATGTTGAGACAAGATACTAGCAACACCCTGTCACCATGTTGAGACAGCGACTACCAACACCCTGTCACCATGTTGAGACAGCGACTAGCAACACCCTGTCACCATGTTGAGACAGCGACTAGCAACACCCTGTCACCATGTTGAGACGAGATACTAGCAACACCCTGTCACCATGTTGAGACAGCGACTAGCAACACTCTGTCACCATGTTGAGACAGCGACTAGCAACACCCTGTCACCATGTTGAGACAGCGACTAGCAACACCCTGTCACCATGTTGAGACGAGATACTAGCAACACCCTGTCACCATGTTGAGACAAGATACTAGCAACACCCTGTCACCATGTTGAGACAGCGACTAGCAACACCCTGTCACCATGTTGAGACAAGATACTAGCAACACCCTGTCACCATGTTGAGACAAGATACTAGCAACACCCTGTCACCATGTTGAGACAGATACTAGCAACACCCTGTCACCATGTTGACAGATACTAGCAACACCCTGTCACCATGTTGAGACAGCGACTACCAACACCCTGTCACCATGTTGAGACAGCTACTAGCAACACCCTGTCACCATGTTGAGACAGCGACTACCAACACCCTGTCACCATGTTGAGACAGCTACTAGCAACACCCTGTCACCATGTTGAGACAGCGACTACCAACACCCTGTCACCATGTTGAGACAGCTACTAGCAACACCCTGTCACCATGTTGAGACAGCGACTAGCAACACCCTGTCACCATGTTGAGACAGCGACTACCAACACCCTGTCACCATGTTGAGACAGATACTAGCAACACCCTGTCACCATGTTGAGACAGATACTAGCAACACCCTGTCACCATGTTGAGACAGCGACTAGCAACACTCTGTCACCATGTTGAGACAGCGACTAGCAACACCCTGTCACCATGTTGAGACAGATACTAGCAACACCCTGTCACCATGTTGAGACAGATACTAGCAACACCCTGTCACCATGTTGAGACGAGATACTAGCAACACCCTGTCACCATGTTGAGACAGATACTAGCAACACCCTGTCACCATGTTGAGACAGATACGAGCAACACCCTGTCACCATGTTGAGACAGCGACTAGCAACACCCTGTCACCATGTTGAGACAAGATACTAGCAACACCCTGTCACCATGTTGAGACAGCGACTACCAACACCCTGTCACCATGTTGAGACAGCGACTAGCAACACTCTGTCACCATGTTGAGACAGCGACTAGCAACACCCTGTCACCATGTTGAGACGAGATACTAGCAACACCCTGTCACCATGTTGAGACAAGATACTAGCAACACCCTGTCACCATGTTGAGACAAGATACTAGCAACACCCTGTCACCATGTTGACAGATACTAGCAACACCCTGTCACCATGTTGAGACAGATACTACCAACACCCTGTCACCATGTTGAGACAAGATACTAGCAACACCCTGTCACCATGTTGAGACAGCGACTACCAACACCCTGTCACCATGTTGAGACAGCGACTAGCAACACCCTGTCACCATGTTGAGACAAGATACTAGCAACACCCTGTCACCATGTTGACAGATACTAGCAACACCCTGTCACCATGTTGAGACAGATACTAGCAACACCCTGTCACCATGTTGAGACAGCGACTACCAACACCCTGTCACCATGTTGAGACAGCGACTACCAACACCCTGTCACCATGTTGAGACAGCTACTAGCAACACCCTGTCACCATGTTGAGACAGCGACTAGCAACACCCTGTCACCATGTTGAGACAAGATACTAGCAACACCCTGTCACCATGTTGAGACAAGATACTAGCAACACCCTGTCACCATGTTGAGACGAGATACTAGCAACACCCTGTCACCATATTGAGACAAGATACTAGCAACACCCTGTCACCATGTTGAGACAGCGACTAGCAACACCCTGTCACCATGTTGAGACAGATACTAGCAACACCCTGTCACCATGTTGAGACAAGATACTAGCAACACCCTGTCACCATGTTGAGACGAGATACTAGCAACACCCTGTCACCATGTTGAGACGAGATACTAGCAACACCCTGTCACCATGTTGAGACGAGATACTAGCAACACCCTGTCACCATGTTGAGACAAGATACTAGCAACACCCTGTCACCATGTTGAGACAAGATACTAGCAACACCCTGTCACCATGTTGAGACGAGATACTAGCAACACCCTGTCACCATGTTGAGACAGATACTAGCAACACCCTGTCACCATGTTGACAGATACTAACTGGACCCTGTCACCATGTTGAGACAGATACTAGCAACACCCTGTCACCATGTTGAGACAGATACTAGCAACACCCGGTCACCATGTTGAGACAGATACTAGTAACACCCTGTCACCATGTTGAGACAGATACTAGCAACACCCTGTCACCATGTTGAGACAGATACTAGCAACACCCTGTCACCATGTTGAGACAGATACTAGCAACACCCTGTCGAGACAGATACTAGCAACACCCTGTCACCATGTTGAGACAGCGACTAGCAACACCCTGTCACCATGTTGAGACAGCGACTAGCAACACCCTGTCACCATGTTGAGACGAGATACTAGCAACACCCTGTCACCATGTTGAGACAAGATACTAGCAACACCCTGTCACCATGTTGAGACAGCGACTAGCAACACCCTGTCACCATGTTGAGACAAGATACTAGCAACACCCTGTCACCATGTTGAGACAAGATACTAGCAACACCCTGTCACCATGTTGAGACAGATACTAGCAACACCCTGTCACCATGTTGACAGATACTAGCAACACCCTGTCACCATGTTGAGACAGCGACTACCAACACCCTGTCACCATGTTGAGACAGCTACTAGCAACACCCTGTCACCATGTTGAGACAGCGACTACCAACACCCTGTCACCATGTTGAGACAGCTACTAGCAACACCCTGTCACCATGTTGAGACAGCGACTACCAACACCCTGTCACCATGTTGAGACAGCTACTAGCAACACCCTGTCACCATGTTGAGACAGCGACTAGCAACACCCTGTCACCATGTTGAGACAGCGACTAGCAACACTCTGTCACCATGTTGAGACAGATACTAGCAACACCCTGTCACCATGTTGAGACAGATACTAGCAACACCCTGTCACCATGTTGAGACGAGATACTAGCAACACCCTGTCACCATGTTGAGACAGATACTAGCAACACCCTGTCACCATGTTGAGACAGATACTAGCAACACCCTGTCACCATGTTGAGACAGCGACTAGCAACACCCTGTCACCATGTTGAGACAAGATACTAGCAACACCCTGTCACCATGTTGAGACAGATACTAGCAACACCCTGTCACCATGTTGAGACAGCGACTACCAACACCCTGTCACCATGTTGAGACAGCTACTAGCAACACCCTGTCACCATGTTGAGACAGCGACTACCAACACCCTGTCACCATGTTGAGACAGCTACTAGCAACACCCTGTCACCATGTTGAGACAGCGACTAGCAACACCCTGTCACCATGTTGAGACAAGATACTAGCAACACCCTGTCACCATGTTGAGACAGCGACTAGCAACACCCTGTCACCATGTTGAGACGAGATACTAGCAACACCCTGTCACCATGTTGAGACAAGATACTAGCAACACCCTGTCACCATGTTGAGACAGCGACTAGCAACACCCTGTCACCATGTTGAGACAGATACTAGCAACACCCTGTCACCATGTTGAGACGAGATACTAGCAACACCCTGTCACCATGTTGAGACGAGATACTAGCAACACCCTGTCACCATGTTGAGACGAGATACTAGCAACACCCTGTCACCATGTTGAGACAAGATACTAGCAACACCCTGTCACCATGTTGAGACAAGATACTAGCAACACCCTGTCACCATGTTGAGACGAGATACTAGCAACACCCTGTCACCATGTTGAGACAGATACTAGCAACACCCTGTCACCATGTTGACATATACTAACTGGACCCTGTCACCATGTTGAGACAGATACTAGCAACACCCTGTCACCATGTTGAGACAGATACTAGCAACACCCGGTCACCATGTTGAGACAGATACTAGTAACACCCTGTCACCATGTTGAGACAGATACTAGCAACACCCTGTCACCATGTTGAGACAGATACTAGCAACACCCTGTCACCATGTTGAGACAGATACTAGCAACACCCTGTCGAGACAGATACTAGCAACACCCTGTCACCATGTTGAGACAGATACTAGCAACACCCTGTCACCATGTTGAGACAGATACTAGCAACACCCTGTCACCATGTTGAGACAGCGACTAGCAACACCCTGTCACCATGTTGAGACAGATACTAGCAACACCCTGTCACCATGTTGAGACAGATACTAGCAACACCCTGTCACCATGTTGACAGATACTAACTGGACCCTGACACCATGTTGAAACAGATACTAACTGGACCCTGACACCATGTTGAGACAGCTACTAGCAACACCCTATCACCATGTTGAGACAGATACTAGCAACTAGGGGTGTAAAGGTACACGTATCCGTACCGAACCGTTTCAGTGTGTACCGTACCGAACGGCTGTGTACCGTTATTTTTTCTTTACAAGTCGATTATTAATTTCAATATAGAATATTCGTTGACAGCCCTACAAGTACAATTAGTTACTGCACACTACATCACCCCTGAGTGGAACATGGAAAGCCAAACGTTCCCCCACTGTACCGAACCGTGACTTCAAAACCGAGGTACGTACCGAACCGTGGTTTTTGTGTACCGTTACACCCCTACTAGCAACACCCTGTCACACACTGGCATGTTTGTGTGTGTCTGTGTCTGTGTCTATGTCTATGTCTGTGTCTGTGTCTGTGTGTGTGTGTGTGTGTGTGTCTCACCCGTCCCGTTCTCGCTGAGAGAGGCGTTGTCTGACTCGCTCATGCCGTCGATGAGGGAGACGTCCTCGTCCGTCCTGCGTCTTCTGGAGCGCCGGCGCCGGTTGGCCGGCAGGTTGGACTCGCTGGCGTCCGTGTCGGCCGTCTGGTCCGTCTCCGTGTTCGTCTCCACGGCCCCGTAACCATGGGAACCCTCAGTGTCCCCGCGAGGCCCATCTGGGGGGAGAGATAATAGATACGCCTTGTGAGAGAGTGAGAGTGTGTGTGTGAGAGAGTGAGAGTGAGAGTGTGTGTGAGAGAGTGAGAGAGTGTGTGAGAGTGTGAGTGTGAGAGAGAGTGAGAGTGTGTGTGAGAGAGTGAGAGTGAGAGCGTGTGTGAGAGTGACAGAGTGTGTGAGAGTGAGAGTGTGTGTGAGTGTGTGTGTGTGAGAGTGAGTGTGTGTGAGAGAGTGATAGTGTGTGTGTGTGTGTGAGAGTGAGAGTGTGTGTGAGAGAGTGAGAGTGTGTGAGAGAGTGAGAGAGTGTGTGTGTGAGTGAGAGTGTGTGAGTGTGTGAGAGTGAGTGTGTGAGAGAGAGTGATAGTGTGTGTGTGAGAGTGAGAGTGTGTGTGTGAGAGTGAGAGTGTGTGTGTGTGTGTGTGTGTGTGTGTGTGTGTGTGTGTGTGTGTGTGTGTGTGTGAGAGAGAGTGAGAGTGTGTGTGTGTGAGAGTGAGAGTGTGTGAGAGTGAGTGTGTGTGTGTGAGAGAGTGAGAGTGTGTGTGTGTGTGTGTGTGAGAGTGAGAGTGAGAGTGTGTGTGTGTGTGTGTGTGTGTGTGTGTGTGTGTGTGTGTGTGTGTGTGTGTGTGTGTGTGTGTGTGTGAGAGAGTGAGAGTGTGTGAGTGTGTGAGAGAGTGAGTGAGTAAGAGAATGAGAGTGAGTGTGTGTCCTTTAAGTTGGTTGGTCCTCGCTGATGGAGAGGTGCAACAAACACTGGTATTTGTTCATTTTTATGGCCCTTATTGGTAAGCTACCTCCTCATACTACATCATTATTGGTAAGCTACCTCCTCATACTACATCATTATTGGTAAGCTACCTCCTTATATTACATCATTATTGGTAAGCTACCTCCTTATATTACATCATTATTGATAAGCTACCTCCTTATACTACATCATTATTGATAAGCTACCTCCTTATACTACATCATTATTGATAAGTTACCTCCTTATACTACATCATTATTGGTAAGCTACCTCCTTATATTACATCATTATTGATAAGCTACCTCCTCTACATCATTATTGGAATGGAATTCTGGTGCCCATGGTTCTAGTGACTGGCTGGTCCTGCGTGCTTGTGTGCGATAGATTTAAAACTGTACCAACAATAACCAACAACCAGAACAAACAGCCTTTATGTGAGACAGACAGTGAGGAGCAGGAGGTACCAGAACTGTTGCTGTAGCCTCCTCTTCCTCCTCTTCCTCCTCCTCCTCGACCCCTCCCCGGTCCGGGTCTCCTCCTGCTGTCTCTCTGTGGTCTCTCCCGGTCTTTGTCTCTGTCAGACAGTGAATATTTCATTCATTTAAAGGTGCTATAGATACAATTCTTAGGTAGAGTTATCATTACAAAATGGTTTCCCTTAGGGAAATGGAGAGACTGTTCCACGTTTGGCTGCCTTTTATGGACATGGCGTTTTGGCCAAACGTGGTCAGTCTAGTCTAGTGGCTGAAAATTATCTATAGCACCTTTAACATTTGATAGACAATATATAATAGGACTGTCAATCGATAAAAACATTTTAACGCATTAAATCACATGATAGGCTTGCGTTAATCACAATTAATGCAGATACAAAAATATGTAGCAAGATGCATCTGTAGGGGCTGCAGTCATAAAGACATGCATGGAAAAGGGAAAGGAATCATAAGTACTTATTGTTAGGGAAAGTAATCAGAAGTACTTATTGTTAGGGAAAGTAATCAGAAGTACTTATTGTTAGGGAAAGTAATCATAGGTATTTATTGTTAGGGAAATTAATCATAGGTACTTATTAGGTACTTATTGTTGGGGAAAGTAATCATAGGTACTAATCAGTCACAGAGTTCAATAATATTGAATGTTGATCCATTTAGTGAATTAATTAGTTCTCTGATGTAACAATGTCTTTCTTGGCAGACGACTCCTTGGGACAATCTCTGTTAGCGTTACTGTACCTAACGTGAGAGTAATTAGCCGACATAATGCAGCTCCACCTGTTAGCGTTACTGTACCTAACATGAGAGCAATTAACCATCATAGCGTAGCTCCACCTGTGGACTTCATATGTGTTGCTTATCTGGGAAAAGACTGTTCATCACTGCATCGTTTAAACTTTATATAACTTAGGGCGGAATCCACAAAGAATGGATTGCGCGAAGCTAATTGTACCCGCGGATTCTGCTCTGTGTTTACAAGCTATCCACTAAAAGTAGGGATGTCCCGATCACGTTTTTTTGCTCCCGATCCGATCCCGATCATGTGATTTTGAGTATCTACCGATACCGATCTTTCCGATTTTTTTTTTGCCGATCCCGATCTTCGGAAAATCACGTGATCGGCCCCGATCCCGATCACGTGATCGGATCGGGACATCCCTAACTAAAAGCACATTGCGCGGATGATACCAGCGTTGACACGCCCATTATCTTTCCTGATTTGCTCGCAGGGATTCCTGACAGCAGCGCTGTTGGCAGATATCAGTCCGGACTTTATTGTTTTCCGTGGGATCATTATGCATATTCTTAAATTGACTGGCGCGTTAAACCGAATACCACGGTACTCTGTTGCGTGTGACGTTTTCCCAGAGAAAACTGCTTTGTGAGCGGCCCTACTACGTTCACACACAAACAGAGGAGGAAGCGCACAGATCGGACCGGCCGTGATTCTGCTCACAATATGCCAAAGCGAAAATGTACATGACAGATTACATGCAGAGAAAAACATTAAACATTAAAGCTGTGCAAGGCGAGAGTTTGATGGCAAAGTTGACTGAATTGATTGAAGTATGCAACTATACAGAGAGATAAAGAAAATAATTTAAAACTATTTTGATGCCTCAAAATTATGTTTTGGTTTGATTTATGATGATATAAGATGCTTATGATACAATCATTCTAAGGATTACGTGTGTAATATATTAGTTGTATACACTAATTGCAAGTTATGCATTATCTTTGTGAGGTTACTGTTTTATAATTTACATTACATTGAAAAGATACAAAGTTATCTTCTTGAAAGCTGGATTTTTTTAATACAGAAGAGGTATTATTTAGATTGAACATTTATTTTATTTTGCCCGGCCTTAATAATAAAATAATAATAAATTGACATTCCCTACGTGAATGGAAATGTATGGGTCTGATATGGATATATTATTAGAAGATTGTATAATTGGTTGATATGAACATAGATAATGTATGTAAAAGCTAAATAGTATATTATGCTGTATTGTATTATGAATTAATTATGAGTAGGTATTGTTGTATTGTATTATGAATTTGATTAGGAGTGTTTATTGTTGTTTTAATGACATGTGAATGTTGTGAGTATATAGTCTAACTGTATTTTACGTGTTATGGACCCCAGGAAGAACAGCCACAGGAATGGGGATCCAAATAAACTTAAACCCCAATTATCTGGCACACTTGTTGGGGACTGTAAAGCATTGCCCCACCAGTGCGATTGAGGCATCTAAAGCGCATCTTTAATAAGCCAAATGTGCGCTCGATCACACCGCGCGTTCTGATGCGAGCCTGGTTGTATGCTGCATTGCTGCCTCCACGTTCATTGGGTTACACACAGGAGTCATCAGCCATGGCTGGAGTTGGTATCCGCCGTCCCCTATGATACAAAAGCGCATACTTTTTCCTATATTTGCAATGAATATTGCAGCACAAACGTTTTCTGAAGAATACTTTCTAACCCAGTAACCAGGTATTGCCATCCATGGCTTGCATCGTTCGGTATACTATAGACCGTTCCGAAAGATGTAGCTGTCGTGCACTGACCCAGGGAACATGGCAACCACATTAGTAATTAAATTACTGGCATTACCACCTGGATATTGATGGAATAGGTATGTTTCCTATTTCGAAAAACATGCTCATTTTCGCCGGGTGGTACATGTGAGTGCAGGCAATCGCGCCCACGACATTGGGGAAGCCGACAGTGTTAAAAAAAGACAGCTTCGTCACTTATAATTCTATTGTACTATATTCTATTGTGCTATATTTAATTTAGTTTATATCCCATTTAATTGTCGCTTATATAGAAAAGAAAAAAATAACAAACACAGACACAACTTTCAAACTGAAGTGGGAAACCAACTCGGAATAAATAAATTTTTATTCTGGAGCAGAACGCCACAACATTGGCTGCTCAATATCATCCTTGATTTCATCCAGAGTGATATTCTCCTTCGAAATATTATTTCGCGGTCACGCTGTTACTGCTGCCATGATCACCTGTGAAGAGGCTCATTTACATAGAAAGGGGACATGCCAATTGCACCGGACGCAATGCTGAAGGAACGCATTGGGCCACCTCGTTTCACCCTCTGCGCGTCCTTTGAGAGCGATATGCGTCGGGAAAAGTCACACAAACCCTTTGTGGATTCCGCCCTTAGTGTGTTAGAAAACTCTGTACAATGAAATAAGAGGTTAAGGGGATCCATCCATCTCTATCATCCATCCATCCATATTCATCCATCCATCTCTATCATCCACCCATCCATATTCATCCATCCATCCATATTCATCCATCCATCCATCCATATTCATCCATCCATATTCATCCATCCATATATATCATACATCATCTATCCATATTCATCCATCCATTTATATCATACATCATCTATTCATCCATCCATTTATATCATACATCTATCCATATTTATCCATCCATGTATATCATACATCATCTATCCATATTCATCCATCCATTTATATCATACATCATCTATTCATCCATCCATTTATATCATACATCTATCCATATTAATCCGTCCATTTATATCATACATCTATCCATATTCATCCATCCATTTATATCATACATCATCTATCCATATTCATCCATCCATTTATATCATACATCATCTATTCATCCATCCATTTATATCATACATCATCTATCCATATTCATCCATCCATTTATATCATACATCATCTATTCATCCATCCATTTATATCATACATCTATCCATATTTATCCATCCATTTATATCATACATCATCTATCCATATTTATCCATCCATTTATATCATACACCATCTATCCATATTCATCCATCCATTTATATCATACACCATCCATCCATATTCATCCATCCATCTCTATCATCCATCCATATTCATCCATCTCTATTCATCCATCCATCCATCCATCTATCCATATTCATCCATCCACATCTATCATCCATCTCCATCATCCATCCATCTCTATTATCCATCCATCTCTATTAATCTGTCTATATGCATCCATCCTTCTCCATCTATCATCCTTCTATCATCCCTCCCTCCCTCTCTACCTGTCCTGGTCCTCTCCAGCCAGGGACCAGTCACTGAGCTCATCTCTCCTCTCCGAGTCTGTCTCTGAGGCGTTGGACTGCTCTGAGTTGGTGCCTGGGTACACAAATAAACAAATCTAAATCTATGGAACATACACATATTATTGAATACACATATATCCTATAAAACCCTTTAATACTTTAATTTGGAACTGTATCTGGAAGCATATAGGTGTAGTTGTGTTATGTAGTGTAGTAGTTTTGTAATGTAGAGGTGTAGTTGTGTTATGTAGAGGTGTAGTTGTGTTATGTAGAGGTGTAGTTGTGTGTTATGTAGAGGTGTAGTTGTGTGTTATGTAGAAGAGGTGTAGTTGTGTTATGTAGAGGTGTAGTTGTGTTATGTAGAAGAGGTGTAGTTGTGTTATGTAGTTGTGTTATGTAGAGGTGTAGTTGTGTTATGTAGAGGTGTAGTTGTGTTATGTAGAAGAGGTGTAGTTGTGTTATGTAGAGGTGTAGTTGTGTTATGTAGAAGAGGTGTAGAGGTGTTATGTAGAGGTGTAGTTGTGGTATGTAGGTGTAGTTGTGTTATGTAGACGTGTAGTTGTGTTATGTAGAGATGTAGTTGTGTTATGTAGAAGTGTAGTTGTGTTATGTAGAGGTGTAGTTGTGTTATGTAGAGGTGTAGTTGTGTTATGTAGAAGAGGTGTAGTTGTGTTATGTAGAGGTGTAGTTGTGTTATGTAGAGGTGTAGTTGTGTTATGTAGAAGAGGTGTAGTTGTGTTATGTAGAGGTGTAGTTGTGTTATGTAGAAGAGGTGTAGAGGTGTTATGTAGAGGTGTAGTTGTGTTATGTAGTTGTGTTATGTAGAGGTGTAGTTGTGTTATGTAGAAGAGGTGTAGTTGTGTTATGTAGAGGTGTAGTTGTGTTATGTAGAAGAGGTGTAGAGGTGTTATGTAGAAGAGGTGTAGAGGTGTTATGTAGAGGTGTAGTTGTGTTATGTAGAAGAGGTGTAGTTGTGTTATGTAGAGGTGTAGTTGTGTTATGTAGAGGTGTAGTTGTGTTATGTAGAGGTGTAGTTGTGTTATGTAGAGGTGTAGTTGTGTTATGTAGAAGAGGTGTAGAGGTGTTATGTAGAGGTGTAGTTGTGTTATGTAGAAGAGGTGTAGAGGTGTTATGTAGAGGTGTAGTTGTGGTATGTAGAGGTGTAGTTGTGTTATGTAGACGTGTAGTTGTGTTATGTAGAGGTGTAGTTGTGTTATGTAAAAGTGTAGTTGTGTTATGTAGAGGTGTAGTTGTGTTATGTAGAGGTGTAGTTGTGTTATGTAGAAGAGGTGTAGTTGTGTTATGTAGAGGTGTAGTTGTGTTATGTAGAAGAGGTGTAGTTGTGTTATGTAGAGGTGTAGTTGTGTTATGTAGTTGTGTTATGTAGAGGTGTAGTTGTGTTATGTAGAGGTGTAGTTGTGTTATGTAGAAGAGGTGTAGTTGTGTTATGTAGAGGTGTAGTTGTGTTATGTAGAGGTGTAGTTGTGTTATGTAGAAGAGGTGTAGAGGTGTTATGTAGAGGTGTAGTTGTGTTATGTAGAAGAGGTGTAGTTGTGTTATGTAGAAGAGGTGTAGTTGTGTTATGTAGAGGTGTAGTTGTGTTATGTAGAAGAGGTGTAGTTGTGTTATGTAGAGGTGTAGTTGTGTTATGTAGAGGTGTAGTTGTGTTATGTAGAAGAGGTGTAGTTGTGTTATGTAGAGGTGTAGTTGTGTTATGTAGAGGTGTAGAGGTGTTATGTAGAGGTGTAGTTGTGTTATGTAGAGGTGTAGTTGTGTTATGTAGAGGTGTAGTTGTGTGTTATGTAGACGTGTAGTTGTGTGTTATGTAGAGGTGTAGTTGTGTTATGTAGAAGAGGTGTAGTTGTGTTATGTAGAGGTGTAGTTGTGTTATGTAGAGGTGTTATGTAGTTGTGTTATGTAGAGGTGTAGTTGTGTTATGTAGTTGTGTTATGTAGAGGTATAGTTGTGTTATGTAGAGGTGGAGGTGTAGTTGTGTTATGTAGAGGTGTTATGTAGTTGTGTTATGTAGAGGTGTAGTTGTGTTATGTAGATGTGTAGTTGTGTTATGTAGACGTGTAGTTGTGTTATGTAGAGGTGTTATGTAGTTGTGTTATGTAGAGGTGTAGTTGTGTTATGTAGTTGTGTTATGTAGACGTGTAGTTGTGTTATGTAGTTGTGTAGTTGTGCTATGTAGAGGTGTAGTGGTGTTATGTAGTTGTGTTATGTAGAGGTGTAGTTGTGTTATGTAGAGGTGTAGTCGTGTTATGTAGAGGTGTAGTTGTGTTATGTAGAGGTGTTATGTAGTTGTGTTATGTAGAGGTGTAGTTGTGTTATGTAGTTGTGTTATGTAGACGTGTAGTTGTGTTATGTAGTTGTGTAGTTGTGTTATGTAGAGGTGTAGTTGTGTTATGTAGAGGTGTAGTTGTGTTATGTAGAGGTGTAGTTGTGTTATGTAGAAGTGTAGTTGTGTTATGTAGAGGTGTAGTTGTGTTATGTAGAGGTGTAGTTGTGCGTTATGTAGAGGTGTAGTTGTGTTATGTAGAGGTGTAGTTGTGTTATGTAGATGTGTAGTTGTGTTATGTAGACGTGTAGTTGTGTTATGTAGAGGTGTTATGTAGTTGTGTTATGTAGAGGTGTTATGTAGAGGTGTAGTTGTGTTATGTAGTTGTGTTATGTAGACGTGTAGTTGTGTTATGTAGTTGTGTAGTTGTGCTATGTAGAGGTGTAGTGGTGTTATGTAGAGGTGTTATGTAGTTGTGTTATGTAGAGGTGTAGTTGTGTTATGTAGAGGTGTAGTCGTGTTATGTAGAGGTGTAGTTGTGTTATGTAGAGGTGTTATGTAGTTGTGTTATGTAGAGGTGTAGTTGTGTTATGTAGTTGTGTTATGTAGACGTGTAGTTGTGTTATGTAGTTGTGTAGTTGTGTTATGTAGAGGTGTAGTTGTGTTATGTAGAGGTGTAGTTGTGTTATGTAGAGGTGTAGTTGTGTTATGTAGAAGTGTAGTTGTGTTATGTAGAGGTGTAGTTGTGTTATGTAGAGGTGTAGTTGTGCGTTATGTAGAGGTGTAGTTGTGTTATGTAGAGGTGTAGTTGTGTGTTATGTAGAGGTGTAGTTGTGTTATGTAGATGTGTAGTTGTGTTATGTAGAGGTGTAGTTGTGTTATGTAGAGGTGTAGTTGTGTTATGTAGAGGTGTAGTTGTGTTATGTAGAAGTGTAGTTGTGTTATGTAGAGGTGTAGTTGTGCGTTATGTAGAGGTGTAGTTGTGTTATGTAGAGGTGTAGTTGTGTTTATGTAGAGGTGTAGTTGTGTTATGTAGAGATGTAGTTGTGTTATGTAGAGGTGTAGTTGTGCGTTAAGTAGAGGTGTAGTTGTGTTATGTAGAGGTGTAGTTGTGTGTTATGTAGAGGTGTAGTTGTGTTATGTAGAGGTGTAGTTGTGTGTTATGTAGAGGTGTAGTTGTGTTATGTAGAGGTGTAGTTGTGTGTTATGTAGAGGTGTAGTTGTGTTATGTAGACGTGTAGTTGTGTTATGTAGACGTGTAGTTGTGTTATGTAGACGTGTTATGTAGTTGTGTTATGTAGAGGTGTAGTTGTGTTATGTAGAGGTGTAGTTGTGTTATGTAGTTGTGTTATGTAGAGGTGTAGTTGTGTTATGTAGGTGTAGTTGTGTTATGTAGAGGTGTAGTTGTGTTATGTAGAGGTGTAGTTGTGTTATGTAGAGGTGTAGTCGTGTTATGTAGAGGTGTAGTTGTGTAATGTAGAGATGTAGTTGTGTTATGTAGTAGTTGTGTTATGTAGAGGTGTAGTTGTGTTATGTAGAGGTGTAGTTGTGTTATGTAGTTGTGTTATGTAGAGGTGTAGTTTTGTAATGTAGAGGTGTAGTTGTGTTATGTAGAGGTGTAGTTGTGTTATGTAGAGGTGTAGTTGTGTTATGTAGAGGTGTAGTTGTGTTATGTAGAGGTGTAGTTGTGTTATGTATAGGTGTAGTTGTGTTATGTAGAGGTGTAGTTGTGTTATGTAGAGGTGTAGTTGTGTGTTATGTAGAGGTGTAGTTGTGTTATGTAGAGGTGTAGTTGTGTTATGTAGAAGTGTAGTTGTGTTATGTAGAGGTGTAGTTGTGTGTTATGTAGAGGTGTAGTTGTGTGTTATGTAGAGGTGTAGTTGTGTGTTATGTAGAGGTGTAGTTGTGTGTTATGTAGAGGTGTAGTTGTGTTATGTAGAGGTGTAGTTGTGTGTTATGTAGAGGTGTAGTTGTGTTATGTAGACGTGTAGTTGTGTTATGTAGACGTGTAGTTGTGTTATGTAGAGGTGTAGTTGTGTTATGTAGACGTTATGTAGTTGTGTTATGTAGAGGTGTAGTTGTGTTATGTAGAGATGTAGTTGTGTTATGTAGATGTGTAGTTGTGTTATGTAGAGGTGTAGTTGTGTTATGTAGAGGTGTAGTTGTGTAATGTAGAGGTGTAGTTGTGTTATGTAGAGGTGTTATGTAGTTGTGATATGTAGAGGTGTAGTTGTGTTGTGTAGAGGTGTAGTTGTGTTATGTAGAGGTGTAGTTGTGTTATGTAGAGGTGTAGTTGTGTAATGTAGAGGTGTAGTTGTGTAATGTAAGTGTAGTTGTGTTATGTAGAGGTGTAGTTGTGTTATGTAGAGGTGTAGTTGTGTTATGTAGACGTGTAGTTGTGTTATGTAGAGGTGTAGTTGTGTTATGTAGAGGTGTAGTTGTGTAATGTAGAGGTGTAGTTGTGTTATGTAGAGGTGTAGTTGTGTAATGTAGAGGCAGGGCTCTACGCTAACCTTTTTCCCAAGGAGCACATGTGCTCCTAAATGAAAGGAGCACACACAGAAATTTAGGAGCACCCAAAAATATTTAGGAGCACAGTGAAAATATTTCAAGTAACAGAGTTTATTTAATTTTTTTTAAATAAATGTATATTTGTACTGTGCGTGCATGTGTGTAAATTAGCTCTTGCTACAACCCTGCATGTTTACATTTTGTATTTTGTACTTGATGTTCATTAACATGTGCTGTCCCTATCAAATAAACTATCAAATCAAACTACTGCTACAAAAGTAACAGTCACTTAAAGGATAACTCCACTATTTTGGGAAATTAGCTTATTTAACATCTTCCCTGGAGTTAGACAAGAAGATGCATACCTTTTTTGTCTCTGTGCGTGCATTTTAGCTTTGGGAATAGATGCTCCGTTAGCATAGCTTAGCTTCATCACTGGAAGTGAGGCAGGACAGTAGCCTTACAGTGCCTTACAGTGTATTGCAAGGTCTGACATTGACCAAACTTGATATGCATGACCTTGGTGGGCTCTAGGTCAACTCCTGAAAAGGGGGTCAATGTCAGACCTTGCAATCAAAGGTTAGGGGCGCACTGAAATTATGACAAGGGTTATTAGCCCCCTAACTTTTGATTGCAAAGTCTGACATTGACCCCCTTTTCAGGAGTTGACCTAGAGCCCACCAAGGTCATGCATATCAAGTTTGGTCAATGTCAGACCTTGCAATACACTGTAAGGCACTGTAAGGCTACTGTCCTGCCTCACTTCCAGTGATGAAGCTAAGCTATGCTAACGGAGCATCTTTGTGACTTTGGTGTAGGGGTATAACGATGCATCGATCCTAAGGGGAAAATTCAACTGCATCGATTTGAAAATGTTTAGAATCAATTATCGCAATTTTAATGTGTACACGTTATGTTATTGTCATGTCCGTTACAGCCAACACAACGCTACTGCATCAACGTTTTGATTAACAAAGCAAGGCATTCGTTTTGTTGAATTACCGTTATATTACTATTGCTATCGATACATCTAGGTGTTCTAAAATCTATTACTATTGGTAAGAGTAGACTATAATAAGTTAGTGTCTCTGAAAACGCTCGCATACTCAGAGCCCTGATCGCAATGGCGGAGTTTCAGGACGTAAACAAGCAAAATGAGAGCTTCCGATTGGTCATTTGCTTTATTTCCCATGAAACCAGTCACGTCACTCTACTGTGATTGGACCGTTGGCTTGAGTGCAATGTGGGACTTGTAGTTTTCTAACGATTCTCAGCAACAACAAAAAAAGAAAAAAAGGACGACTGAGGCTGTAATCTGCACTCGCACACCGTGCGCGTAATTGATTTTTCACGTTCGCACACACATATTTTTAGGGGCATATGCCCCTAATGCGAGCAATATGGTTGCACTGTAGAGCCCTGAGAGGTGTAGTTGTGTTATGTAGAGGTGTAGTTGTGTAATGTAGAGGTGTAGTTGTGTTATGTAGAGGTGTAGTTGTGTTATGTAGAGGTGTAGTTGTGTTATGTAGAGGTGTAGTTGTGTAATGTAGAGGTGTAGTTGTGTAATGTAGAGGTGTAGTTGTGTTATGTAGAGGTGTAGTTGTGTTATGTAGAGGTGTAGTTGTGTTATGTAGATGTGTAGTTGTGTTATGTAGAGGTGTAGTTGTGTTATGTAGAGGTGTAGTTGTGTTATGTAGAGATGTAGTTGTGTTATGTAGAGGTGTAGTTGTGTTATGTAGAGGTGTAGTTGTGTAATGTAGAGGTGTAGTTGTGTTATGTAGATGTGTAGTTGTGTTATGTAGAGGTGTAGTTGTGTTATGTAGAGGTGTAGTTGTGTTATGTAGAGGTGTAGTTGTGTTATGTAGAGGTGTAGTTGTGTTATGTAGAGGTGTAGTTGTGTTATGTAGAGGTACAGTTGTAGTGCCTACCATATCCAGAGTTGTGGTTTTGGCCCCTGCGCCCGCGGCCCCTGCCGTAGGAGCGTCCGGTGTGGAGGGATGAGGAGGCGCTGCCGTCTGTGTTCTGGGTTCCCTCTCCTCTCTCTCCTCTCTCTCCTCTCTCTACTCGCTCTCCTCTCTCTCCTCTCTCTCCTCGCTCTCCTCTCTCTCCTCGCTCTCCTCTCTCTCCTCTCTCTCGGTCACTTGGCCGGTGGCCCTGGTTGATCTGCCTTAGCTGCTCATCAATCTGCAACCTCTCCAGACGCAGCTGCTCCACCTCCTAGAGAGATACAGTAGAGAGATAGATAGATAGATAGATAGATCTATCATTTCAAACCAATTTCAAAACATTTCCAAAACCAGGCTGGCTGAGGGAGGGGAAAGAGCAGACCACGAGGAGAGAGCTAGCAAGCTAGGAGAGATTCAGAAGTAGGAGAAAAGGGAGAAGAAGAAGAAAGAGAAGATAGGAGAAGAAGAAGAAAGAGAAGATAGGAGGAGAAGAAGAAGAAGAAGAAGATGGGAGAAGAAGATCAAGAAGGAGAAGATGAAGAAAAAGGTGAAGGAGAAGATGAAGAAGACGGTGAAGAAGAAGAAGATCAAGAAGAACGAGAAGATGAATGAGAAGAAAGAGAAGAAGATGAAGGAGGAGGAAGGAGGAGATTAAGGAGAAGGAGAAGAAGAAAGAAGAAGATGAAGGAGAAGAAAGCGATGAAGAAGAAGAAGAAGAAGAAGAAAAAGAAAAAGAAAAAGAAAAAGAAAAAGAAAAAGAAAAAGAAAAAGAAAAAGAAAAAGAAAAAGAAGAAAAAGAAAAAGAAAAAGAAAAAGAAGAAAAAGAAAAAGAAAAAGAAAAAGAAAAAGAAAAAGAAAAAGAAGAAGAAGAAGAAGAAGAAGAAGAAGAAGAAGAAGAAGAAGAAGAAGAAGAAGAAGAAGAAGAAGAAGAAGAAGAAGAAGAAGAAGAAGAAGAAAGAGAAGATGGAGGAGAAGAAGAAGGAGAAGAAGGAGAAGGAGAGGGTGAAGAAGAAGCAGGAGAAGAAGAAAAAGAAGATGTAGAAGGAGAAGGGGAGGATGAAGAAGGAGGAGAAGATGAAGGATAATCATTTGTAGAAGGAGAAGAAGAAATAGAAGAAGAAGAAAGAGAAGATGGAGGAGAAGAGGAAGGGAGAAGAAGATTCAGAAGTAGGAGAAAAGGGAGAAGAAGAAGAAAGAGAAGATAGGAGAAGAAGAAGAAAGAGAAGATAGGAGAAGAAGAAGAAGAAGAAGAAGAAGATGGGAGAAGAAGATCAAGAAGGAGAAGATGAAGAAAAAGGTGAAGGAGAAGATGAAGAAGACGGTGAAGAAGAAGAAGATCAAGAAGATCAAAAAGAACGAGAAGATGAAGAAGATGAAGAAGATGAAGGAGAAGAAAGAGAAGAAGAAGATGAAAGGTGAGAAGAAGATGAAGGAGGAGGAAGGAGAAGATTAAGGAGAAGGAGGAGAAGAAGAAAGAAGAAGATGAAGGAGAAGAAAGCGATGAAGGAGAAGAAGATGAATGATAAGAAGAAGAAGAAGAAGAAGAAAGAGAAGAATGAGGAGAAGGGGAAAGAAAAGAAGAAGGAGATGAAGGAGAAAAGGGAGAATAAGAAGGAGAAGATTAAGAAGATGCAGGAGAAGAAGATGTAGAAGGAGAAGAAGATGATGAAGGAGAAGAAGAAAAAGATGAAGAAGGAGAAGAAGATGAAGAAGGAGAAGATGAAGAAGATCAAGGAGAAGAAGGAGAAGAAGAAGATCAAGAAGGAGAAGGAGAAGATGAAGAAGAAGATCAAGAAGGAGAAGATGAAGAAGCAGGAGGAGAAGAAGAAGAAATAGAATATGAAGAAGGAGAAGATGAATAAGGAGAAGGCCTTACGTTGAGGTAGGAGATGTGGTATTCCAGCAGCACCTGAACGTTACCGATGCTCTCCTTAGTGCCGACAAAGGTGAATGGGACCATTCCCTGAGGTAACAACACACACAAGGTTAATATGGCCGTAACATTAGTGAGAGACTATAGTTGATGTCCAACAGACATCTTACAGATGTAGCGTTTAGGACTCTCCACCATATTACCACCCATGCACATCGCAGTCTGTCTGCGCCATGTTGTGTGTCCGTATTTTATTTTAAATTTTTTTTATCTTTTCCCCCCTCCTTTTTCCTCCGTTTTTCTCCCATGTTAGTTGTTATGCCAATTCCCAATCCCCTTCCTGGTCGCTGCGCACCTACCCCCCACAGTCGGTCTGGGAGAGTGGAGGCTATCACGACACGTGCTTCCTCCGACACACGTGTAGCCAATCAACCGCTTCTTTTCACCTGGCAGCGCGGACTCTCACTGAGAGGGTGTAACGTGTGGAAGGATCACACTTAGGGATGGGTACCGAATTCGGTACTTTTGAGGTACCGAACCGAAACACGTCGGTACTACAGAGTATCGATTCGACTGAGATACCGAATTAAAATGTTTTCACGACTGAGGTAGGTAAATTAAATTTCTTGAGACTAAAGTACCGAAAAAAGGTACCATTGGGTACCGGTATCGATTCACAGGTACCGGTACCGTATCGGTTCAAATGTGAAAGGTACCCATCCCTAATCACACTACCCCCCTTAGATCCTATCCTCGCTGAGCAGGCGCCCCGACCGAACTGTAGGAGTCGCTGTTTACAACGACCAGGACCCACCCACCAGCTTTCCCACCCCTAACACTGCCAATTGTGTTAGTATGAACGACCAGCCAAGCTGGTAGCAATGCCGAGAGCTGGGCTCGAACCCAGCGTCTCCTGCATTGGTGGCGAGCGCCTTGCCCACTACACCACCTAGCCGCCCATCCGTATTTATTTTTATAATTATAAGAGAAAAAGCATTTATTTACCGAATGTCTGCAATGGATATGCCATATTGTGTGTTTGTGTGTGTGCCCTGCTGCATCTTAATAAACTATCGATGCAAATACAAGCAGCTGATTCTGCGTCTGTTTGTAACAAACATTCCACTGCTCATCTTGCACAACAAAATTGGGAATTGTGTGTTTTATTTGGGCCAGGGTAGCCACAAGCGCTTCCATCACCACCACGCCTTGATAAGGAGCTGGCGGGGCGTTTCTGTATATTCAGGTGTAAGAAAACGCCTTCGTTAGATTGGACATTTGAAAACGGTCTAGATTGTTCTTTGCACAGCATCAAGCTGAGAACACAACGTTTTTTTTCTCCCCTCCCCTACCTACAGTAGAGACGACAGTAACCAGGTGTAACCCGAGCATCCCTACTGGTTGATACCATTAAACGGCACAAACACGGTACCCACGCCACAGTGCGGAGAGTCTTAAGCGTTACATCTGTATGTCCACGTCAGTTCACTCTGCCTCTATCTTGATAACAGGACCAGACTCCTCTCTCTTTGAATGGGGTCATCTGTATCTAAGGATGTCATATATACCATCCTCTCTTTGAATGGGGTCATCTGTATCTAAGGATGTCATACATACCATCCTCTCTTTCAGATTTGATCTACTGTACTTTCATTTACTTTGTTTAGATTCTCAAAAAATTATTGAGGACCCTCAATTTTCAATGTAGAGATAAAAATAGGCAGAAATAAATATAAATAACAAAAACAAAGATAAATCAGACAAGACACAAATATTAAAATTAGTTAAAACAATCCTAGTTGAAATAATTACATTAAAAAACATTAAGATTTGAATTAATATTTTTTAAATGTCTCAATGTTATAAGGGAGTCGATATTTGAAGTGTAGTGTAGTTTAATGTAGTTTAGTGTAGTTTAGTGTGGTTAAGCCATTATCTGTTACAAATGGTAGCAGCGACTCTTCCTGGGGGAGTCAGGGCAGACTCCTTAACTCATTCCCGGCCATTGGAATTCCCCGGCCAGCTTTTCATTACACACTGTGCGTCACGTTGTTTGTAGAGCTAAATCTATATTTTATATTATAGCTATGGATACAATAGCATGGTCATTTGACAGTAAGAACCTTCCGTTCAAGATGCAAAAAAGAAATAATTGTTCCATCCATACGTTTCCGTTTTATACCATGAATATGAGTGTTATTTCGGAATGATCGGGGCCAATTCCTGGGAGGCTGTTTATAAGCCGCAACGTGCATTATACCAAACCCATTGGCGTTTCGTCCCTACACACGCTACAATTAAAACATCAAATGCATATGATACGTTTTATTATTTTTTTTTTATGATAGGTATTATGTTTCATCATGAATGCATGAAAGGGGGGGGGGGGGGGGTTCTGATTAATTGATTGCCAATAACAGCATTCGTTATTACCACAACATATGCTGATCAGGGGGATGGCTATGAAAACCTTGCACGATCAAGCTGAAATTGACGTCAAATTGTTCCTACCTGTGGCCGGTGACATTCCAAAAAGAATATTCCAATTATTTGATCGCCATCTGGTAGATCGTATGTCCATTTGGTCAACGACATAACCCACCACAGCATAATGAATCAGGGGTCCCGAAAACGATTCAATGCGATCGGGTGAAGCCCTAGGTTGAGGTTAGTCGAAAAGAGCGCCCGGAGCGTTTTCAGTGTGGCACCCGGTCTGGAACAGGGGTTACTGCATTCTCGATACAGCGCTACTAGCAGGATCTGGCCGGTACTGCACCTTCGGAGTCCCAGTATGCCTTTTACAGGCAAAATACAGCTCCCTGACATTGAATAGGGTATTAAAATCTAATAAAAAGGAAAACGATCTAAAAACGTATATATATTAACCGTTGGCGCCCAATAAGGTATATATACGTGGTTAGCCGCAAAAGTGTTAATAGCTCTATATTTTATTACATTTGATTTGATTAATAAAATGTATTTACAATAAAATAGTTTTAAATTATTCATCAAGGTGTGTGACTGTGTGGAATAGATGGAGTATTAAATCTCATTCTATAGACATTTAATAGACGTAAAATGTCACTAGCCTGTATCTGCCTGATCAATACACTTCATATCCGTCTTTTAAATGTGTATTAGTAAAACCCCATACAGCATGCAAACTGAAACCAATAGAAGGATGACAGGAAGTTAGTCTCACTTCCTGTTTGGGCTGCTTGTTGTCGCTGTCTCGCTGCTTGTCGTTGTCTCTCTTCTTGTTGTCGTTGTCCCCCTCGATCTTGACTCGCACAACTCCAGACTTATCCACCAGCTCCTGTATCACCTTGCCATTTTTACCAATCACCTTACCTAAATACACAGAGATAACATATCACCTTACCTAAATACACAGAGATAACATATCACCTTACCTAAATACACAGAGATAACATATCACCTTACCTAAATACACAGAGATAACATATCACCCTACCTAAATACACAGATAACATATCACCTTACCTAAATACACAGAGATAACATATCACCTTACCTAAATACACAGAGATAACATATCACCTTACCTAAATACACAGATAACATATCACCTTACCTAAATACACAGAGATAACATATTGCCATATAACCTTTCATAAATACACCTGTACCTTTTGTGTGTGTGTCTGTGTGTTGTGTGTAGGTGTGTGTGTGTGTGTGTACATACCAACCAGGCTCCTGGGAACTTGGACATAATCTTCTAGAAACTCCAGCAGATTCCTGGCCTTCCTCACAGCCTCTGCTGTCTGGAGTAAACAAACAAACAAACAAACAAACAAAAACACACACACACACACACACACACACACACACACACACACACACACACACACACACACACACACACACACACACACACACACACACACACACACACACACACACACACACACACACACACACACACACACACACACGCGCGCGCGCAGAGATACACCTGTATATCAGCACACAATCAATATGAGGCCGGCTGAGCTTTGAAAGGATCACGATGGATCCGCTTGTATTTCTACAGTCGACGTTTGACAGATGGTGAAACTCTGGGAGTGTGTTGGTCTTAATACAACAAGACCCAGAACACAATACAACTGACAAGGACAAAATACCTTCAGCTGATTTCTGCTTTAACCCTCTCCGTACTGCCAACGCCCCACTGTGCCTTTAAAACAGCCCTCAAAACCCACATTCACTCTTGCTTTCGATCATTAACTGTTTTTGTTTTGTTCTATTTTTTGCAAAGCGTCTTTGAGCACTGTAAAAGCACTATATGAATTGAATGTATTATTATTATTTATTATTACAGTCATAGATCTTATCTGAAGACCTGCATTTAGACGGGATCTCTTACAGTCAAGTAAAAAACACATGGATCACTTAGGGCTGGGCGATATGGCCTAAATATGATATCACGATATTTTCTGACCTTTCGGCGATACACGATACGCATCACGATGTTTTTCTTTTTTTCCCCAAAATTCATTATGAGGCTTACCAAGACAGTATTTGAGTTTGCAAGCTAACATTAAAGACAAAATAAAATACCCATGCATTTAGCATTTTTATATTATATATTAGATTTAGATTATTGGATTATTAGATTATATATTGCATATATTTAGCAATGAGATATTATATGATTTAGATATGAAATATGATGAATTGAAAATGGGGGACCCTGATGTAAACAAGACGAAAGTCTTTCTCTGGTCTGCATCCTCCAGTCCGCTGTTGACTGTTGTTGTATTGAGCTGTACTGTATTGTACCCATGCTGCAATCTGTTAATAACGTTCTCATTCATTCAGTCGGCAAACAGAATCATTTTGATTGACAGTCGCGTCTGCCAATTACGTCACATCGCTTGCACCCGCCCTGCTGTTCTTAGCACCAATCGGCAAGCGCGTATTCATTTTTTACTTCCGCCATTGGAGAGCTCAATGACAATAACAATGGCAGCCGTAGCTCGCCGCGGCCGACGTTTAGCTTTTAGCTCCGCAGAAGGACTAAACAACTGGAGGCATAATGATTTTACTGCAACGGATGTTATAATAAAAGCCTTTCCATACATCTGTCTGATTGAAAACTTTATTAACAGACCGCAGCAGCCCGTGCAACTGAGTCAGCACGGGCTGAGATATGAACGACTAATGCTTGCTATATAGGTCGACCTCGGTCGTTGCTATGTAAATACGCTGATGTTATTGAAAGTGTAACTATATAACGTTAATGCCACAAAACGAATGCCTTTGTTATCATAAGTAGTAACTTTTGATGCAGTAGTGTGTGTGTGGGGCGGCGCTGTTCAAAAGTGTCAACGTGTGGACCAGATTGACGCGACACAAGCCTCTTGGGCAAAACATCACGATATCCACGATACGTTTAAAAAGTGTATCGTTAATGAACTGTACCCGATATTTATATAATATCGTCATATCGCCCAGCCCTACTTATGAATACTATGAATCTCTCTCTCTCTCTCCTCTACCTCTCCGTAGATCCTGAAGGTTCCTGTATCTTCATCCAGTTCGATGGCGGTGACACCAGGTAGTTTGCGAGCTTGTTGGATGTTGTTGCCATGGCTACCGATAGCCAGCCCCATCAGGTCTGGACGCACTATGAACTCCTCCTGAAAGGAAGAGGCCAGCTGCTTGGAGCTCTACACACACACACACACACTAAAGGTTAGAAAAGGTGAGGCTAGTGAACTTTATAAGTAACTGACCAGTCGGTTGCTATGGTTACAGACTGACCAATAGGTTGCTATGGTTACATACTGACCAATAGGTTGCTATGATTACAGACTGACCAGTTGGTTGCCTCCAGATTTTTGGTAGCTTCCTGGCTGGTTGCTATGGTAACAGACTGACCTCCAAGTGTTTGGTAGCTTCCTGGTTGCTATGGTAACAGACTGACCTCCAGGTGTTTGGTAGCTTCCTGGTTGCTATGGTAACAGACTGACCTCCAGGTGTTTAGTAGCTTCCTGGTTGCTATGGTAACAGACTGACCTCCAGGTGTTTGGTCGCTTCCTGGTTGCGTGACATCAGCAGCAGTTTGGTCCTGATGCTCCGCAGGTGCATTTCACTGAGCAGAGACACGCGCTTCACTGTCGCCACATTGGTGGACTACACACACACACACACACACACACACACACACACACACACACACACACACACACACACACACACACACACACACACACACACACACACACACACACACACACACACACACACACACACACACACACACACACACACACACACACACACACACACACACACTTAGCGACAGACCCAGAGACAGTCACACTAGATACCATGCATATAGTAAGGCTGAGCCCGAACGTTCGAACGTTCGAACGTTCGTTCGTTACGCTGACATTCGGACTTTAATTAATAGGTTCGAACGTTCGGTGAAAAAAAAATAAAGGATGCGCACGGGGTTGAGGTGATGTGAATGCGAGGCGCTCGGCTCAACCAGTATGGTCTGCCGGGCTGCAGCGGGATACTATTTCTCAACCAGAGCTCTATTTTGATTGACAGGCGATTCTGCCAATTACGTCACACCGCTTGCACCCGCCTCTGCTGTTACCACCAATCGGCAAGCCTCAACAGACTTACCGGGGAGCCGTAGTTAGCTCCCCACCGAGGAAGTAATCGGTAACAAGGTTTCCGTAGGTGAACCTGCAGATTAGGATCATTAATGAATACCATCCTTTTTCGGCCACGGTCGCGCGAGCTTCATGGCGGGAGGTGGTTGCGTTGGAAACAACAGCAGGCGCACGGTGGACAGACCCGTCCGAGGTAGACGGTGGACGGGTCTGTTGAGCCAAGGCGTGCGCCTCTCCTCCCGGCTCCCCTCCCCGTCGACCAAGAGTGAATACCTGTTACGTGTAAGTTGTAACACTAACTATATAACGCTAATGCCACAAAACGAATGCATTTGTTTATCTAGCCCCTTACGTGACTGCAAGGGCTATTGTTTATCATACTTTGATTCAGTAGCTTGTTTATTTTCTTCTGAGTGCTTTGTTTAATTACATGTTTACATGAACAGCCACCACTGTAAACAACATGTTTTTCACCAATAGACTATGCAATGCCGCCCTCCGTAGGATCTATAATAATACAAAAAAAAAAATTATTATTAAAAAAAATTTAAAAAAAAATTAAAAAAAAATTTTATTAAAATTTTTTAAAAAACGAACGTTCGAACGTTCGTTCGATAAACCTGGCGAACGTTCGAACCCTAAAAACAGGGTTCGGGCTCAGCCTTAGCATATAGTCAAGCTGCCACTACCGAATGTTTCAGGTCAAATACAACTCGCTAGAACAGAATAGCGTGTGAAGAGTGTAGAGTAGAACAGAGTAGAACAGAATACTGTGTGAAAAGAGTAGAGTAGAACAGAGTAGAACAGAATAGTGTGTGAAAAGAGTAGAGTAGAACAGAGTAGAACAGAATAGCGTGTGAAAAGAGTAGAGTAGAACAGAGTAGAACAGAATACTGTGTGAAAAGAGTAGAGTAGAACAGAGTAGAACAGAATACTGTGTGAAAAGAGTAGAGTAGAACAGAGTAGAACAGAATACTGTGTGAAAAGAGTAGAGTAGAACAGAGTAGAACAGAATAGTGTGTGAAACGAGTAGAGTAGAACAGAATAGCATGTGAAAAGAGTAGAGTAGAACAGAATAGCGTGTGAAAAGAGTAGAGTAGAACAGAATAGCGTGTGAAAAGAGTAGAGTAGAACAGAATAGCGTGTTAAAATAGTAGAGTAGAACAGAATGGAGAAGAGTAGAGTAGAACAGAGTAGGTTAGGGTAGAGTAGAGAAGCAAAGAGAGAAGAGAATAGAAGAGAAGAGGAGAGAAGAGAAAGAAGAGGAGAGAGAGGAGGAGAGAACAGAGTAGATTAGGGTAGAGTAGAGAAGAGAAGAGAAGCGAAGAGAGAAGAGAAGAGAAGAGAAAGAAGAGAGAGAAGAGGAGAGGAGAAGAGAATAGGAGAGAAGAGAAGAGAAGAGGAAAGAGAAGAGAGGAGAGAAGAGAAGAGGATAGAAGAGAAGAAGAGCAGAGCAGAGTAGAGAAGGATAGTGGTAGTAGGATAGAATAGAGTAGTCGGTGTGTGAGTGAATGGGTGAATGTGAGGAACAGAATAGTAAAACGTTTTGGATAAACCATTTAGAAGAACAGAGTAGGGTAGGGCAGAGTATAGTAGAACAGAGCAGGGTAGGGCAGAGTATAGTAGAACATAGCAGAGTAGGGTAGGGCAGAGTATAGTAGAACAGAGTAGAGTAAGGTAGGGCAGAGTATAGTAGAACAGAGCAGAGTAGGGTAGAGCAGAGTATAGTAGAACAGAGTAGAGTAGGGTAGGGCAGAGTATAGTAGAACAGAGTAGAGTAGGGTAGGGCAGAGTATAGTAGAACAGAGCAGAGTAGGGTAGGGCAGAGTATAGTAGAACAGAGTAGAGTAGGGTAGGGCAGAGTATAGTAGAACAGAGTAGGGTAGGGCAGAGTATAGTAGAACAGAGTAGAGTAGGGTAGGGTAGGGTAGGGCAGAGTACAGTAGAACAGAGCAGAGTAGAGTAGGGTAGGGCAGAGTATAGTAGAACAGAGCAGAGTAGGGTAGGGCAGAGTATAGTAGAACAGAGTAGAGTAGAGTAGGGCAGAGTATAGAAGAACAGAGTAGAGTAGGGTAGGGCAGAGTATAGTAGAACAGAGTAGGGTAGGGTAGGGCAGAGTATAGTAGAACAGAGTAGAGTAGGGTAGGGCAGAGTATAGTAGAACAGAGTAGAGTAGGGCAGAGTATAGTAGAACAGAGCAGAGTAGGGTAGGGCAGAGTATAGTAGAACAGAGTAGAGTAGGGTAGGGCAGAGTATAGTAGAACAGAGTAGGGTAGCCTGTAGCCTTACTCCAACGCGTTCGTGTTTCCGCGTCTCTGATTGGCCAGGTAATGTGACATGTACGCCCAATCGTGGGACCGCAAGTTTCTACACTGGTTAAGCTTAGGCGATCTTTCGAAGTTGGTTAAGGTTAGAGTTTGTCTTAGAGCATGGCGATAGAACGCCTGCCCTGATTCCAAACTCTAACCTTAACCAACTTCGAAAGAGTCGCCAAAGCTTAACCAGTGATAAACTAGGCGTTAGGTAGTTTGCAGGCTGTTCGACCCAGAAATAAGCGCAGAACTTGCCATCCCACGATTGGCGCACATGTCACATGACCTGGCCAGAGTAGAGTAGAGTAGGGCAGAGTATAGTAGAACAGAGTAGGGTAGGGCAGAGTATAGAACAGAGTAGAGTAGGGTAGGGTAGGCAGAGTATAGTAGAACAGAGTAGAGTAGGGTAGGGCAGAGTATAGTAGAACAGAGTAGAGTAGGGTAGAGTATAGTAGAACAGAGTAGAGTAGGGTAGAGCAGAGTATAGTAGAACAGAGTAGGGTAGGGTAGGGCAGAGTATAGAACAGAGTAGAGTAGGGTAGGGCAGAGTATAGTAGAACAGAGTATAGTAGGGTAGGGCAGAGTATAGTAGAACAGAGTGGGGTAGGGTAGGGCAGAGTATAGTAGAACAGAGCAGAGTAGGGTAGGGCAGAGTATAGTAGAACAGAGTAGAGTAGGGTAGGGCAGAGTATAGTAGAACAGAGTAGAGTAGGGTAGAGTATAGTAGAACAGAGTAGAGTAGGGTAGGGCAGAGTATAGTAGAACAGAGTAGAGTAGGGTAGAGTATAGTAGAAGAGAGTAGAGTAGGGTAGGGCAGAGTATAGTAGAACAGAGTAGAGTAGGGTAGGGCAGAGTATAGTAGAACAGAGTAGAGTAGGGTAGAGTATAGTAGAACAGAGTAGAGTAGGGCAGAGTACAGTAGAACAGAGTAGGGTAGAGTAGGGTAGGGCAGAGTATAGTAGAACAGAGCAGAGTAGGGTAGAGTATAGTAGAACAGAGTAGAGTAGGGTAGGGCAGAGTATAGTAGAGCAGAGTAGGGTAGGGCAGAGTAGAGTAGAGTAGGGTAGGGCAGAGTATAGTAGAACAGAGTATAGTAGGGTAGGGCAGAGTATAGTAGAACAGAGCAGAGTAGGGTAGGGCAGAGTATAGTAGAACAGAGCAGAGTAGAGTAGGGTAGGGCAGAGTATAGTAGAACAGAGCAGAGTAGGGTAGGGTAGGGCAGAGTATAGTAGAACAGAGTAGAGTAGGGTAGGGCAGAGTATAGTAGAACAGAGTAGAGTAGGGCAGAGTATAGTAGAACAGAGCAGAGTAGGGTAGGGCAGAGTATAGTAGAACAGAGTAGAGTAGGGTAGGGCAGAGTATAGTAGAACAGAGTAGGGTAGCCTGTAGCCTTACTCCAACGCGTTCGTGTTTCCGCGTCTCTGATTGGCCAGGTAATGTGACATGTACGCCCAATCGTGGGACCGCAAGTTTCTACACTGGTTAAGCTTAGGCGATCTTTCGAAGTTGGTTAAGGTTAGAGTTTGTCTTAGAGCATGGCGATAGAACGCCTGCCCTGATTCCAAACTCTAACCTTAACCAACTTCGAAAGAGTCGCCAAAGCTTAACCAGTGATAAACTAGGCGTTAGGTAGTTTGCAGGCTGTTCGACCCAGAAATAAGCGCAGAACTTGCCGTCCCACGATTGGCGCACATGTCACATGACCTGGCCAATCAGAGCGCAAAACGGGAACCCGGAAACACGGACACGTTGGAGAAAAGCTACACGCAGTAGGGTAGGGTAGAGCAGAGTATAGTAGAGTAGAGTAGAGTAGGGCAGAGTATAGTAGAACAGGGTAGAGTAGGGTAGGGTAGGGCAGAGTATAGTAGAACAGAGTAGGGTAGGGTAGGGCAGAGTATAGTAGAACAGAGCAGAGTAGGGTAGGGCAGAGTATAGTAGAACAGAGTAGAGTAGGGTAGGGCAGAGTATAGTAGAACAGAGTAGGGTAGGGCAGAGTATAGTAGAACAGAGTAGGGTAGGGCAGGGCAGAGTATAGTAGAACAGAGTAGGGTAGGGTAGGGCAGAGTATAGTAGAACAGAGCAGAGTAGGGTAGGGCAGAGTATAGTAGAACAGGGTAGAGTAGGGTAGAGTATAGTAGAACAGAGTAGGGTAGGGCAGAGTATAGTAGAACAGAGTAGAGTAGAGTAGGGTAGGGCAGAGTATAGTAGAACAGAGTAGAGTAGAGTAGGGCAGAGTATAGTAGAACAGAGTAGGGTAGGGCAGAGTATAGAACAGAGTAGAGTAGGGTAGGGTAGGGCAGAGTATAGTAGAACAGAGTATAGTAGGGTAGGGCAGAGTATAGTAGAACAGAGTAGAGTAGGGTAGGGCAGAGTATAGTAGAACAGAGTAGAGTAGGGTAGGGCAGAGTATAGTAGAACAGAGTAGAGTAGGGTAGAGTATAGTAGAACAGAGTAGAGTAGGGTAGAGCAGAGTATAGTAGAACAGAGTAGGGTAGGGTAGGGCAGAGTATAGAACAGAGTAGAGTAGGGTAGGGCAGAGTATAGTAGAACAGAGTATAGTAGGGTAGGGCAGAGTATAGTAGAACAGAGTGGGGTAGGGTAGGGCAGAGTATAGTAGAACAGAGCAGAGTAGGGTAGGGCAGAGTATAGTAGAACAGAGTAGAGTAGGGTAGGGCAGAGTATAGTAGAACAGAGTAGAGTAGGGTAGAGTATAGTAGAACAGAGTAGGGTAGGGCAGAGTATAGTAGAACAGAGTAGAGTAGGGTAGAGTATAGTAGAAGAGAGTAGAGTAGGGTAGGGCAGAGTATAGTAGAACAGAGTAGAGTAGGGTAGGGCAGAGTATAGTAGAACAGAGTAGAGTAGGGTAGAGTATAGTAGAACAGAGTAGAGTAGGGCAGAGTACAGTAGAACAGAGTAGGGTAGAGTAGGGTAGGGCAGAGTATAGTAGAACAGAGCAGAGTAGGGTAGAGTATAGTAGAACAGAGTAGAGTAGGGTAGGGCAGAGTATAGTAGAGCAGAGTAGGGTAGGGCAGAGTAGAGTAGAGTAGGGTAGGGCAGAGTATAGTAGAACAGAGTATAGTAGGGTAGGGCAGAGTATAGTAGAACAGAGCAGAGTAGGGTAGGGCAGAGTATAGTAGAACAGAGCAGAGTAGG
Organism: Notolepis coatsorum; assembly: GCF_963971535.1. Lineage (NCBI taxonomy): Eukaryota > Metazoa > Chordata > Actinopteri > Aulopiformes > Paralepididae > Notolepis > Notolepis coatsorum. The sequence continues at coordinate 79,446,039 of NC_140167.1, forward strand.
GTAGGGTAGGGCAGAGTATAGTAGAACAGAGCAGAGTAGGGTAGGGCAGAGTATAGTAGAACAGAGTAGAGTAGGGTAGGGCAGAGTATAGTAGAACAGAGTAGAGTAGGGCAGAGTATAGTAGAACAGAGCAGAGTAGGGTAGGGCAGAGTATAGTAGAACAGAGTAGAGTAGGGTAGGGCAGAGTATAGTAGAACAGAGTAGGGTAGCCTGTAGCCTTACTCCAACGCGTTCGTGTTTCCGCGTCTCTGATTGGCCAGGTAATGTGACATGTACGCCCAATCGTGGGACCGCAAGTTTCTACACTGGTTAAGCTTAGGCGATCTTTCGAAGTTGGTTAAGGTTAGAGTTTGTCTTAGAGCATGGCGATAGAACGCCTGCCCTGATTCCAAACTCTAACCTTAACCAACTTCGAAAGAGTCGCCAAAGCTTAACCAGTGATAAACTAGGCGTTAGGTAGTTTGCAGGCTGTTCGACCCAGAAATAAGCGCAGAACTTGCCGTCCCACGATTGGCGCACATGTCACATGACCTGGCCAATCAGAGCGCAAAACGGGAACCCGGAAACACGGACACGTTGGAGAAAAGCTACACGCAGTAGGGTAGGGTAGAGCAGAGTATAGTAGAGTAGAGTAGGGCAGAGTATAGTAGAACAGGGTAGAGTAGGGTAGGGTAGGGCAGAGTATAGTAGAACAGAGCAGAGTAGAGTAGGGCAGAGTATAGTAGAACAGAGCAGAGTAGGGTAGGGTAGAGTATAGTAGAACAGAGTAGAGTAGGGTAGGGTAGGGCAGAGTATAGTAGAACAGAGCAGAGTAGAGTAGGGCAGAGTATAGTAGAACAGAGTAGAGTAGAGTAGGGCAGAGTATAGTAGAACAGAGTAGAGTAGGGCAGAGTATAGTAGAACAGAGTAGGGTAGGGTAGGGCAGAGTATAGTAGAACAGAGCAGAGTAGGGTAGGGCAGAGTATAGTAGAACAGAGTAGGGTAGGGCAGGGCAGAGTATAGTAGAACAGAGTAGGGTAGGGTAGGGCAGAGTATAGTAGAACAGAGTAGGGTAGGGCAGAGTATAGTAGAACAGAGTAGAGTAGAGTAGGGTAGGGCAGAGTATAGTAGAACAGAGTAGAGTAGGGTAGGGCAGAGTATAGTAGAACAGAGTAGGGTAGGGTAGGGCAGAGTATAGAACAGAGTAGAGTAGGGTAGGGCAGAGTATAGTAGAACAGAGTAGAGTAGGGTAGGGCAGAGTATAGTAGAACAGAGTAGAGTAGGGTAGGGCAGAGTATAGTAGAACAGAGTAGAGTAGGGTAGAGCAGAGTATAGTAGAACAGAGTAGAGTAGGGTAGGGCAGAGTATAGTAGAACAGAGTAGAGTAGGGTAGAGTATAGTAAAACAGAGTAGAGTAGGGTAGAGCAGAGTATAGTAGAACAGAGTAGAGTAGGGTAGGGCAGAGTATAGTAGAACAGAGTAGAGTAGGGTAGAGTATAGTAGAACAGAGTAGAGTAGGGTAGGGCAGAGTATAGTAGAACAGAGTAGGGTAGGGTAGGGCAGAGTATAGAACAGAGTAGAGTAGGGTAGGGCAGAGTATAGTAGAACAGAGTAGAGTAGGGTAGAGTATAGTAGAACAGAGTAGAGTAGGGTAGGGCAGAGTATAGTAGAACAGAGTAGGGTAGGGTAGGGCAGAGTATAGAACAGAGTAGAGTAGGGTAGGGCAGAGTATAGTAGAACAGAGTATAGTAGGGTAGGGCAGAGTATAGTAGAACAGAGTGGGGTAGGGTAGGGCAGAGTATAGTAGAACAGAGCAGAGTAGGGTAGGGCAGAGTATAGTAGAACAGAGTAGAGTAGGGTAGAGTATAGTAGAAGAGAGTAGAGTAGGGTAGGGCAGAGTATAGTAGAACAGAGTAGAGTAGGGTAGAGTATAGTAGAACAGAGTAGAGTAGGGTAGAGTATAGTAGAAGAGAGTAGAGTAGGGTAGGGCAGAGTATAGTAGAACAGAGTAGAGTAGGGTAGGGCAGAGTATAGTAGAACAGAGTAGAGTAGGGTAGAGTATAGTAGAAGAGAGTAGAGTAGGGTAGGGCAGAGTATAGTAGAGTAGAGTAGGGTAGGGCAGAGTATAGTAGAACAGAGTAGAGTAGGGTAGAGTATAGTAGAACAGAGTAGAGTAGGGCAGAGTACAGTAGAACAGAGTAGGGTAGAGTATAGTAGAACAGAGCAGAGTAGAGTAGGGTAGAGTATAGTAGAACAGAGTAGAGTAGGGTAGGGCAGAGTATAGTAGAGCAGAGTAGAGTAGAGTAGGGTAGGGCAGAGTATAGTAGAACAGAGTATAGTAGGGTAGGGCAGAGTATAGTAGAACAGAGCAGAGTAGGGTAGAGTATAGTAGAACAGAGTATAGTAGGGTAGGGCAGAGTATAGTAGAACAGAGTAGAGTAGGGTAGGGCAGAGTATAGTAGAACAGAGTAGGGTAGAGTAGGGTAGGGCAGAGTATAGTAGAACAGAGCAGAGTAGGGTAGGGCAGAGTATAGTAGAACAGAGTAGAGTAGGGCAGAGTATAGTAGAACAGAGCAGAGTAGGGTAGGGCAGAGTATAGTAGAACAGAGTAGAGTAGGGTAGGGCAGAGTATAGTAGAACAGAGTAGGGTAGCCTGTAGCCTTACTCCAACGCGTTCGTGTTTCCGCGTCTCTGATTGGCCAGGTAATGTGACATGTACGCCCAATCGTGGGACCGCAAGTTTCTACACTGGTTAAGCTTAGGCGATCTTTCGAAGTTGGTTAAGGTTAGAGTTTGTCTTAGAGCATGGCGATAGAACGCCTGCCCTGATTCCAAACTCTAACCTTAACCAACTTCGAAAGAGTCGCCAAAGCTTAACCAGTGATAAACTAGGCGTTAGGTAGTTTGCAGGCTGTTCGACCCAGAAATAGGCGCAGAACTTGCCGTCCCACGATTGGCGCACATGTCACATGACCTGGCCAATCAGAGCGCAAAACGGGAACCCGGAAACACGGACACGTTGGAGAAAAGCTACACGCAGTAGGGTAGGGTAGAGCAGAGTATAGTAGAGTAGAGTAGGGTAGAGTATAGTAGAACAGAGCAGAGTAGAGTAGGGTAGGGCAGAGTATAGTAGAACAGAGCAGAGTAGAGTAGGGCAGAGTATAGTAGAACAGAGCAGAGTAGGGTAGGGCAGAGTATAGTAGAACAGAGTAGAGTAGGGTAGGGCAGAGTATAGTAGAACAGAGCAGAGTAGAGTAGGGCAGAGTATAGTAGAACAGAGTAGAGTAGGGCAGAGTATAGTAGAACAGAGTAGAGTAGGGTAGGGCAGAGTATAGTAGAACAGAGCAGAGTAGGGTAGGGCAGAGTATAGTAGAACAGAGTAGAGTAGGGTAGGGCAGAGTATAGTAAAACAGAGTAGGGTAGGGCAGGGCAGAGTATAGTAGAACAGAGTAGGGTAGGGTAGGGCAGAGTATAGTAGAACAGAGCAGAGTAGGGTAGGGCAGAGTATAGTAGAACAGAGTAGGGTAGGGCAGAGTATAGTAGAACAGAGTAGGGTAGGGCAGAGTATAGTAGAACAGAGTAGAGTAGAGTAGGGTAGGGCAGAGTATAGTAGAACAGAGTAGAGTAGGGCAGAGTATAGTAGAACAGAGTAGGGTAGGGCAGAGTATAGTAGAACAGAGTAGGGTAGGGCAGAGTATAGTAGAACAGAGTAGAGTAGAGTAGGGTAGGGCAGAGTATAGTAGAACAGAGTAGAGTAGGGTAGGGCAGAGTATAGTAGAACAGAGTAGAGTAGGGCAGAGTATAGTAGAACAGAGTAGAGTAGGGTAGAGCAGAGTATAGTAGAACAGAGTAGAGTAGGGTAGGCAGAGTATAGTAGAACAGAGTAGAGTAGGGTAGAGTATAGTAGAACAGAGTAGAGTAGGGTAGGGCAGAGTATAGTAGAACAGAGTAGGGTAGGGTAGGGCAGAGTATAGAACAGAGTAGAGTAGGGTAGGGTAGGGCAGAGTATAGTAGAACAGAGTATAGTAGGGTAGGGCAGAGTATAGTAGAACAGAGTGGGGTAGGGTAGGGCAGAGTATAGTAGAACAGAGCAGAGTAGGGTAGGGCAGAGTATAGTAGAACAGAGTAGAGTAGGGTAGAGTATAGTAGAACAGAGTAGAGTAGGGTAGGGCAGAGTATAGTAGAACAGAGTAGAGTAGGGTAGAGTATAGTAGAAGAGAGTAGAGTAGGGTAGGGCAGAGTATAGTAGAACAGAGTAGAGTAGGGTAGGGCAGAGTATAGTAGAACAGAGTAGAGTAGGGTAGAGTATAGTAGAACAGAGTAGAGTAGGGCAGAGTACAGTAGAACAGAGTAGGGTAGAGTATAGTAGAACAGAGCAGAGTAGAGTAGGGTAGGGTAGAGTATAGTAGAACAGAGTAGAGTAGGGCAGAGTATAGTAGAGCAGAGTAGGGTAGGGCAGAGTAGAGTAGAGTAGGGTAGGGCAGAGTATAGTAGAACAGAGTATAGTAGGGTAGGGCAGAGTATAGTAGAACAGAGCAGAGTAGGGTAGAGTATAGTAGAACAGAGTATAGTAGGGTAGGGCAGAGTATAGTAGAACAGAGTAGAGTAGGGTAGGGCAGAGTATAGTAGAACAGAGTAGGGTAGAGTAGGGTAGGGCAGAGTATAGTAGAACAGAGCAGAGTAGGGTAGGGCAGAGTATAGTAGAACAGAGTAGAGTAGGGTAGGGCAGAGTATAGTAGAACAGAGTAGAGTAGGGCAGAGTATAGTAGAACAGAGCAGAGTAGGGTAGGGCAGAGTATAGTAGAACAGAGTAGAGTAGAGTAGGGCAGAGTATAGTAGAACAGAGTAGGGTAGCCTGTAGCCTTACTCCAACGCGTTCGTGTTTCTGCGTCTCTGATTGGCCAGGTAATGTGACATGTACGCCCAATCGTGGGACCGCAAGTTTCTACACTGGTTAAGCTTAGGCGATCTTTCGAAGTTGGTTAAGGTTAGAGTTTGTCTTAGAGCATGGCGATAGAACGCCTGCCCTGATTCCAAACTCTAACCTTAACCAACTTCGAAAGAGTCGCCAAAGCTTAACCAGTGATAAACTAGGCGTTAGGTAGTTTGCAGGCTGTTCGACCCAGAAATAGGCGCAGAACTTGCCGTCCCACGATTGGCGCACATGTCACATGACCTGGCCAATCAGAGCGCAAAACGGGAACCCGGAAACACGGACACGTTGGAGAAAAGCTACACGCAGTAGGGTAGGGTAGAGCAGAGTATAGTAGAGTAGAGTATAGTAGAACAGAGCAGAGTAGAGTAGGGTAGGGCAGAGTATAGTAGAACAGAGTAGAGTAGAGTAGGGCAGAGTATAGTAGAACAGAGTAGAGTAGGGTAGGGCAGAGTATAGTAGAACAGAGTAGGGTAGGGTAGGGCAGAGTATAGTAGAACAGAGCAGAGTAGGGTAGGGCAGAGTATAGTAGAACAGAGTAGAGTAGGGTAGGGCAGAGTATAGTAAAACAGAGTAGGGTAGGGCAGGGCAGAGTATAGTAGAACAGAGTAGGGTAGGGTAGGGCAGAGTATAGTAGAACAGAGCAGAGTAGGGTAGGGCAGAGTATAGTAGAACAGAGTAGGGTAGGGCAGAGTATAGTAGAACAGAGTAGGGTAGGGCAGAGTATAGTAGAACAGAGTAGAGTAGAGTAGGGTAGGGCAGAGTATAGTAGAACAGAGTAGAGTAGGGTAGGGCAGAGTATAGTAGAACAGAGTAGGGTAGGGTAGGGCAGAGTATAGAACAGAGTAGAGTAGGGTAGGGCAGAGTATAGTAGAACAGAGTAGAGTAGGGTAGGGCAGAGTATAGTAGAACAGAGTAGAGTAGGGTAGGGCAGAGTATAGTAGAACAGAGTAGAGTAGGGTAGAGCAGAGTATAGTAGAACAGAGTAGAGTAGGGTAGGGCAGAGTATAGTAGAACAGAGTAGAGTAGGGTAGAGTATAGTAGAACAGAGTAGAGTAGGGTAGGGCAGAGTATAGTAGAACAGAGTAGGGTAGGGTAGGGCAGAGTATAGAACAGAGTAGAGTAGGGTAGGGCAGAGTATAGTAGAACAGAGTATAGTAGGGTAGGGCAGAGTATAGTAGAACATAGTGGGGTAGGGTAGGGCAGAGTATAGTAGAACAGAGCAGAGTAGGGTAGGGCAGAGTATAGTAGAACAGAGTAGAGTAGGGTAGAGTATAGTAGAACAGAGTAGAGTAGGGTAGGGTAGGGCAGAGTATAGTAGAACAGAGTAGAGTAGGGTAGAGTATAGTAGAAGAGAGTAGAGTAGGGTAGGGCAGAGTATAGTAGAACAGAGTAGAGTAGGGTAGGACAGAGTATAGTAGAACAGAGTAGAGTAGGGTAGAGTATAGTAGAACAGAGTAGAGTAGGGCAGAGTACAGTAGAACAGAGTAGGGTAGAGTATAGTAGAACAGAGCAGAGTAGGGTAGGGTAGAGTATAGTAGAACAGAGTAGAGTAGGGTAGGGCAGAGTATAGTAGAGCAGAGTAGGGCAGAGTAGAGTAGGGTAGGGCAGAGTATAGTAGAACAGAGTATAGTAGGGTAGGGCAGAGTATAGTAGAACAGAGCAGAGTAGGGTAGGGCAGAGTATAGTAGAACAGAGCAGAGTAGGGTAGGGTAGAGTATAGTAGAACAGAGTATAGTAGGGTAGGGCAGAGTATAGTAGAACAGAGTAGAGTAGGGTAGGGCAGAGTATAGTAGGGTAGAGTAGGGTAGGGCAGAGTATAGTAGAACAGAGCAGAGTAGGGTAGGGCAGAGTATAGTAGAACAGAGTAGAGTAGGGTAGGGCAGAGTATAGTAGAACAGAGTAGAGTAGGGCAGAGTATAGTAGAACAGAGCAGAGTAGGGTAGGGCAGAGTATAGTAGAACAGAGTAGAGTAGGGTAGGGCAGAGTATAGTAGAACAGAGTAGGGTAGCCTGTAGCCTTACTCCAACGCGTTCGTGTTTCCGCGTCTCTGATTGGCCAGGTAATGTGACATGTACGCCCAATCGTGGGACCGCAAGTTTCTACACTGGTTAAGCTTAGGCGATCTTTAGAAGTTGGTTAAGGTTAGAGTTTGTCTTAGAGCATGGCGATAGAACGCCTGCCCTGATTCCAAACTCTAACCTTAACCAACTTCGAAAGAGTCGCCAAAGCTTAACCAGTGATAAACTAGGCATTAGGTAGTTTGCAGGCTGTTCGACCCAGAAATAGGCGCAGAACTTGCCGTCCCACGATTGGCGCACATGTCACATGACCTGGCCAATCAGAGCGCAAAACGGGAACCCGGAAACACGGACACGTTGGAGAAAAGCTACACGCAGTAGGGTAGGGTAGGGCAGAGCATAGTAGAGTAGAGTAGAGTAGGGCAGAGTATAGTAGAACAGGGTAGAGTAGGGTAGGGCAGAGTAGAGTAGAGTAGAACAGAACACTCACCATGACAATCAGGTTGAAGGTATCTGGGCAGTAGGAGATGTGACAGGCTCCAACAGCCTTCTTAAAGTCCTTATGGGCCTGGTCATTCTGACAGCTGACAGGAGAGTCAGATAGTTATACATCTCAACTTCAACTTTACTTCATTTGACATGTTCAGTAGGCTGAATTGGAATTATAATGTACAAAGCTTAAAAACAGAGCTTAAATTATTAGAATGGCTTAGTAGCTGTAGTCTGTGTATATTAGGGCTGTCTTAAATACTTCGAAGCTTCGTTCGATGGGCATGGGATTCGAATATGAAAATAAAATTCAATTATAAAAAAAAAGATATAAATAAAAATAAAAATATGATTATTATTATATAATTTTTTTTTGTGCAAAATCAACTCTGCCTCTCTTTGTTAACTACAACAAGCAATGCTGTTTGTTATTTAAGATGAGGTCGGACTCGGCACCGACAGATTTGTGTTCATTGTGCTGCTTTTATAAAGCCTCAAATGACAGCTTACAATATTTCATGAAAGCAAAGTGTTTTGTTTGTCTAAGATTTAAAAAGGTTTAAACTTTACAGCACTGACAAAGTTGAACAAAGTGCTGTACAAGTCCCACAACATAAACATTTTTAAAATTAATAATAAATAAATAAATAATAATAATAATAATAATAATAATAATAATAATAATAATAATAATAATAACTTATTTTTTTATCTCGAAGCTTCAAATTAAAATCGAATATCGGCCCGAAGCTTCGAAGGTCAGCCCTAGTGTATATAGTTAATAGAATTGCTATATTGGTAGTTAGTGTATATAGTTACAATAGACTGGTTATATTAGTAGTTGTAGTTAGTGCAGTCCCTTTCTCTGTACATTCGCTAGTTTGTTACTCAGTATGTGCCTTGTGAGTTGACAGTGTCCATTCTAACCAATCAAACGTGAGCTTGACGTTCTTACATTTAATGCTGATTTTAGATTGGTTAAGATTAGCCTTCAAGGCTTGCTGTCTTCTCTCACCCTACAGCAAGTTGTTGACGCACACACACGTTCACACACGCTGCTCCCAGTGCTCGCATTGCCCCTGCCCCTCACAGACCCGTCTAGTCAACATCTCTCATTCGCTCTGAAGAGAGCAAGAGTGCAGCTCCTCTTTCAACATCACTAAAATGGCCCAGTAAACTATTCACTTTAGTTTAATGCACGAGGCGTTGTCTAACGTTATGTAGTTGGCTAGCTACTGATAGCTCGTATCAACGGCTGATACCATCATAGGCGTTAGTTTTTGCAGCTGTTGGCTAGCTAACGTTAGCTACCTAGCAACTGTAGCTAGCTAATACGGTCTGTGCTGGCTGGCTACCTTTTAATTCGCAATGGAGTGGAGCTAACTAACTGTACAAATTGATGTGATTGGCTGAGACTGTATTTTGTACGGTTGGCTGCCTGGCTGTTGTGGATTCGGGTAGCCAGCTAGCTGGCAGTTCATAGTGCAGTAGCTGGATGTTGTTGGCTGAAAGATCGAGTTTTCTCATAGCCGTGAGTAATCGATCAATCGATTACTCAAGCCCACCCCTATAAGCTATACAAAAAGGAAGTTTAATGTGACTGATCTAGTGACCTAGAATCGGAATATTCCACCCATAAATAGCTAATGTCAAATGGAAGTATTTTATATTCTGTACTTAGTCAGACAGTTCCCTCTGTGTGTAATACAGACAGTCGTCACACATTCATAAATAACACTTACAGAAAAGCTTATTGTGCACTGTAATAAAAGACGTTTTGTTCAATGGGGGATTTTTGTATGTACCGAATACCATTAAACCGTGGCATTTTTGCCCAAGGTTATCGTACCCTCAAAATGTCATACCGGCACATGCCTAGTCTACACTATCTAGGCTACACTACTAGGTCTACACTATACTATAGTTTAAGGCTACTTTCACTGTTTTACTGCATTACAGTACTGTTATATTGTCATTTTTTTTTATCAATATTACATATTGTTGGTGCTCCTTACATTTTGGTGGGTGCTACCAAGTAAAAATGTAAATTTCGAGCCCTGTTAGTGGATATAGTTATAGAATGGTTATATTAGTAGTTGTAGTTAGTGGATATAATAATAATAATAATAATAATAATAATAATAATAATAATAATAATAATAATAATAATAATAATAATAATAATAATAATAATAATAATAATAATAATAATAATAATAAATTCTATTTGTAATGTGCTTTACAGTTGCGGGGAAATCTCAAAGCGCTACAGTTAAAAGAGCTTAAAAACTAGCGAGAATAAAGGAAAGAAAGAATATAAAAATAGGCAAGACTAGAATAACAGAGAAACATAGAATAAATAAAACTGATCAAAGAAATTGGTAAAAGAACATAAAATGTGTGGAGCTAAAAATTTGATAAAAAGTCAACAGAAGGCTCTACTAAAAAGGTGAGTTTTGAGGCCTTTCTTGAAAGCATCCAGTCTGTATATCTATATATATATAGTCTATATAGTTATAGAATGGTTATATTAGTAGTTGTAGTTAGTGGATATAGTTATAGAATGGTTATATTAGTATTAGTAGTTGTAGTTAGTGGATATAGTTATATAATGGTTATATTAGTAGTTGTAGTAGTGTATATAGTTATAGAATTGTTATATTAGTAGTTGTAGTTAGTGTATATAGTTACAATAAAATGGTTATATTAGTTATTGTAGTTAGTGTATATAGTTATAATAGAATGGTTATATAACAGTGTATATAGTTATAATTAGGGATGTCCGATATTATCGGCCTACCGATATTATCAGCCAATATCGGCATTAAAATGTGATATCGGAAAATATCGGTATCGGTTTTCAAAAAACTATTTCTATAGAAATTATGTCCGATATTATCGGCCTACCGATATTATCGGCCGATATCGGCATTAAAATGTGATATCGGTTGATATCGGTATCGGAAATTAAGAGTTGGACAATATCGGTATATCGGTATCGGTAAAAAAGCCAATATCGAGCATCCCTAGTTATAATATATGTAGTTAGTATATATAATTGTAATAGACTAGTTAACAGATCAAATAGTATATAGTTGTAATAGAATGGTTGTACATACGCCTCTCTCAGGTCCTGTGGCACAGCTACGGTACACTTGAAGAAGGAACTCTTGGTGAGGGCGTTGTTGGTGTTGATGGGGCGAAGACGCTCAAAGGTCACAATCTCATTATAGGTGGCATCGCAGGCTGCATACTCTATCACATAGAACTAGACACACAGACGTGGTTAATGCATAGTAAATAATAATAGATTAGATGAATGCATGGTAAATAATGAGTGGGCCCTGAGGCCCTGGATGACGACTTCTCTGGAACTAAACTCCAGGTTTATAGACGTCACAACTAGGGACTAGTGACCAGGATAGAACATAGTGGAAGTAACCTCAGATAAAACCTGTCAGTCATAGTTGGTTGATCCGATCCACTACAGCAGGACAAAGGCTGATAAGACACCCACTCAGGTCTGGTTGTTAGAAGCCATAATGACACAGTCAGGTCTGATTGTTAGAAGCCATAATGACACATTCAGGTCTGGTTGTTAGAAGCCATAATGACACACTCAGGTCTGGTTGTTAGAAGCCATAATGACAGTCAGGTCTGATTGTTAGAAGCCATAATGACACAGTCAGGTCTGATTGTTAGAAGCCATAATGACACAGTCAGGTCTGATTGTTAGAAGCCATAATGACACAGTCAGGTCTGATTGTTAGAAGCCATAATGACACAGTCAGGTATGATTGTTAGAAGCCATAATGACACAGTCAGGTCTGATTGTTAGAAGCCATAATGACAGTCAGGTCTGATTGTTAGAAGCCATAATAACATAGTCAGGTCTGATTGTTAGAAGCCATAATGACACAGTCAGGTCTGATTGTTAGAAGCCATAATGACAGTCGGGTCTGATTGTTAGAAGCCATAATGACACAGTCAGGTCTGATTGTTAGAAGCCATAATGACACAGTCAGGTCTGATTGTTAGAAGCCATAATGACACACTCAGGTCTGATTGTTAGAAGCCATAATGACAGTCAGGTCTGATTGTTAGAAGCCATAATGACACAGTCGGGTCTGATTGTTAGAAGCGATAATGACACAGTCAGGTCTGATTGTTAGAAGCCATAAAGACACACTCAGGTCTGAAGCCATAAAGACACACTCAGGTCTGAAGCCCAGGGATTAAAGCAAAAAAAAACTCCTGACTGAACTTTTTTCAGGCCAAGTCATATTCTTATTTTAACCTCCACTGTATTTCTTTTTAATAGCGTTGGCGTTTTAAGGGAGCCTACTTGTTTCGGTTTCATCGATAATCCAATGTACAGTTACCCCCCCCCCACCCCGCCTACCCAACACTTCCACCCCCAACCACCTCCAATGTACAGTCCCCCCCCCCTCCACCCAACCACCTCCAATGTACAGTCCCCCCCCCCTCCACCCAACCTCCTCCAATGTACAGTTTCTTCGTCAAATGTATATACTCCCTTTTTTAGACTCTTATTGTATCATCACAAACAGTACTGTATTTGTAAATCTGGTATGTCATAAATGTATAGATGTAGCAGTATTATCTATCTGTATGTCATGTATGTCATATATGTTATGATGAATTGAAAATGGGGGACCCTGATGTAAAGAGGAAAGTCTTTCTCTGGTCTGCATCCCCTTAACAATTGTGTGTATTGAGCTGTACTGTATTGTACCCATTCTGCAATCTGTTAATAACAATCAATCAATATTTAACAGATTGCAGAATGGGTACAATACAGTATGGCTCAATACACACAATTGTTAAGGGGATGCAGACCAGAGAAAGACGTTTGTCTTGTTTACATCAGGGTCCCCCATTTTCAATTCATAGTGACATTTATGACATACACAACATTTATGGCATAGGGACATACATGATAGATCCTAACAGAGATTATATACATTATGATGGGGAGGAGACTGTACATTAGGGTGGGTGGCAGAAAAAAAGATACAT